>NC_142928.1:34000781-34160781 GCF_046866305.1 Octopus bimaculoides
CCCAAAGATTTCGGGCTTTGTGCCTAGAGTGGAACAGTATATTTATATATGTGTATGTGTATGTATATCAGAGTGTGTTTCTGTGTGTTTCTGTGTGTATGTATATACGTACACCTATGTAAAATTGTGTGCTGAGTTGCTTTCTTTTATGCCAAAAGGTAACCTACCCATTTGATAGAAACCAAATATAATGAGCACTCAGAGAGCACAAACCTCCGCCAAGGCAACACCAACATCCTCTCAACGATTAGCCAGAGATGATTTTTAAAATGAGAATATCTGAAATAAACTCGACTGTTCTCACGAACAAGAATACTAAAAATGAACCCAACCACTCTCAAAAATTAAGTAAAAAAAACGGAAAGATAACCCAGAATCTTTGTCTAGTATCAGACAATCCCCAAATTTAATCAGTTCATGCCAGTCATGAGGTCAAATATCCCTGAAAATTTCATCCAAATCCATCCAGCAGTTCTTGAGGTATCTTGTCCATGGACAAACAAACAGACAAACACAAGTGAAATCAATACCTCTGCCTTCACTAAGGAGGAGGTAATAAGTAAAAAGAAAAAATCAAAGGTTCTTCTCAAGCCATAAGCTCATAAGGACAGTTTCCCAGATTCTGTGGTGTATATACTCACCACTGGACAGGACAAAAGTTCATTGCAGAATTACCAATTTTTGCCAACCAAGTGGACTGGAGCAACATGAAATGAAGAGTTTTGCGCAAGAACACAAAGCATCATCCAGTCCAGCAATTGAAATCACAGTCTTACAATCATGAGTGCAACACCCTAACCACTAAACCATGCACCTCCAAAATATAATAAGTACCAGACTGGAACAAGTACTCGGGTCAATATGATCAACTAAAAAAAAACCCTGATAATGGTATTTCAGCATGTTTGTAAGCCAATTATTAAAACCTGTAAAAACTTATATGCCGACATCAAATTAAAGTGTTTAAATTCATGTATAAAAGCCAAATCAGGATTTCTTTTAAATCTCCATACTAAAGTTTCTAAGAAGAAAGTATAAGGGGAAAGTACCAAACAAAGATGTTAACACTTATATTAAAATGTGTAATAGAGAGTTGTAAAGGAAGTGAGAAATGGAAAAGATAACAAAGGCAAGCATTTAGTTATTATAACTTACATTTGCTCATGACATATATATATATATATATATATATATTGGTGACTTATGTCATTGTGTAGTAAAACTCTTAACATTATGGGATACAGCATAAAGCAGCAGGACCTCAAGTGGCTACAGTCATTATTAGTTCACTTAACCAAAACCTCCACTTCAAATGTTCAAGTACAGTGCAGAAGTTTTCTCAAATTAATAATGAAGATCTCAAATCATAATGAGTAACATAACAGTTTGATAAGAATTTCTTTTGTTTAGCCATTTTATAGAATGACTACTGAAATTTAAAAAGGTATTATATTTGATTTCTTTTACCTAGTCTTAAGGTCGACTTTCTTTAACTCTTTCTTTTATCTTTTGCTTCTTTCAGTCATTGAACTGTGGCCAGGCTTCAGCACTGTCTTGAAAGGTTAAGTCGAACAATCAACCCCAGTATTTATTTTTCTAAGTCTGGTACTTAGTCTATCAGTCACTTTTGCCAAACTGCTGTTATGAGAATATAAACAAACCAACACCAGCTGTTAAATGGTGAGAGAGACACATGCACACACACATGTAGATATATATATATATATATATATATATATATATATATATATATATACACATATATACAACAGGTTTCCACACAGTCTCCATCTACCAAATTCATTCACAAAGCATTGGTCAACCTGAGGGGGTTAAAAAAAGGAGACATTTGTCCAAGTTGCCACATAGTTGCAATGCAAGCCTGTACCTATAAGATTAAGATGATTAAATAAAATATATTTCTCATTGTAACACCTCCAACGTCAACAGGAATTGAACCTAAAATGCAAACTGGTTAACCGAAACACTGTAAGGTACACAAATGTTTCAAAGTCAGTAAAAGATATATTATACAGAGCCACTTTAACCCTTTTGATACCAACCTGGCTGAAACCACCTCTGGCTCTGAAAATACAAATGTCTTGTTTTCATCAGTTTTGAATGAAAATCCTCCATCAAACCTTCATCACAATTTATGTTCCTAACACTAGCTTAACAATAACTAAGTTATTTTACTAAATTCTTCATTATATTTAAAATTAATTGAAAGAAACACAGAGCATTTCAAAATAAATACGGTAATGAAAGGGTCAAAACAGAATGTACTGGCTCAGAGGAAATGACTAAAGATAACAAGAAATAAAAAAGGAAAGGAATACACAACACACAAAAAAAAAAATTTTTAATCGCAAGTCAATGAAAGCATCGCAAATATTTATAATAAAAGGAATATATAACATTTCCATTTAAAATAAATTAAGCCTTACTTTTAATGACAGAACATATATCATAATCCTATCATCAGAGGAAGTTAATGGTTTTTAAAGGGATGACTGAGGTAACAAATGCTTTTAAAACAGATACTATAAACCTCTCTGTTCTAACATACCAGTCAAAAGAGTTAAATTAATGCATTCTTGGTGAAATGAAAAATCTCTATAAAAGAGGTACATTTTTTTGTATTATTTTCTACAGCAATTCCTTATGTATAAGCATTTGTTTGTTCATTTAACCTCCTATTTTTTATGCTTGCATGATTTGAATGGAGACATTTGAGGTAGGATTTTAAGGCTGGATGCTCTTCCTGTTTCCAACCCTAACCTGTTTTTGTTTTGTTTTTTTTTTTGTTTTTCTTTGTGTAAGGGATTTATTATTCCACAGGTCTTCAAAAGAACAAAGTGAGCAGTCATAATATAACTGAGTATTTTATAAAAAAAAATCCTCATTTCACTCTAGCAAAATTGGAATTTTTTCAAAATTCATGCACACACACATTCATATTTATGCATGCATGCATAAACAAATGTGTTTATGCAAGTGTACATGACTGTTAACATACATGTATGTATGCATCCATACAGAGCCTCTTACAGTTTTTATCTACTAAATTCATTCACAAGGCATTGGATGCTCTGGGGCTATAATAGAAAACATTTGCCCGAGATGCTATGGGGTGAGACTGAGCCTAAAACCACATGGTCGCAAAGCAAACTTCTTAACCACCAGGCCACGCCTGTTCCTATTGCCAAACTATGCTGCATTAATTACCAAAGCCGAGTCTACACTTAAATCACAGATTAACAGGGATGGGTACTAAGATTATTTCTTATCTTTCTGAATGAAATAAGCAGGGCAAATGGAAAGAGTTGGTTTCAATAAAACAAGTTCCGAATACATAAAAAGAAAAGCAGAAATGTCTTGACGTATTTTTACATACATACGTGTGTGCGTGTGTGTGTGTATGACTCAAGAATATTATTTTTCCATTAGATTAATACGTAAAGCTAAAATATATGGCTCTGTAACAAAAGAAAGAAAACTTCCTAGTGACGGTAATCTCAATGACCGTAAAAGGTTGGAAATAGTCACTAGGTGCAATGTTTCCATTGCCTTTGTTGTTATTACTGCTATGACTTTAAAAGCCTCATACAAATTTCCACTAACAATGTACATCATAATTATACATAGTACACTAGACCAAAGTTTTGGAGTAATGTCAATTAATTGTTGGTCTTGTCTAGACCATACATGTTCTAGATGAAATATTGGGGATAATAAGGCAAGACCATTTTGTGTCTACAGATAATGAAGACATCTAAGTCAGTAACATAGGGTATTATACATAACATTATTTCTTTCTTGGCATAACCTTTCAGCCAACGAAAACAAAAACATTGAATATGTTAAAGCATAAAAGCTGATCAGATAATGAATTAATTATAGATATTAATTAATGACTCTATCTGGTCTAGTGACATGATTGAACAAGACTGGATAGTTTATTTAATGCCAATCATATACTGTTGTTTTCTGTTTAATTTATTGAACCTTAAATCAAATTAACCTGCTTATTCATCAAACAGGAAAATTTTAAAAAGAAATACTAATTAGTGTCAAACATCTCTTGACATTATAACAATCTTTATTTGAAAAAAAAAAAAAAGAAAACAACAGCAGCAGCAGCTACCCAGATCAGCAGGATCTTAATGATAACAGACTAACACTCCTATTTATGAGTCATACTCTCCAGTTTTATGAATGCCTGTAGCTCATGGAAATATCATTATTATTAAACATTCTCTCTCTCCCCCCTCCCCCCCTTCTCTCTCTCTCTGGCCAGGTAAGCATGTACCTCCTCTACAGCAAGACTTCTGTTTCTGTCTCTCTGTCTCTCTGTCACTCTAACCTTTCATTATCTGACACAAGATCACCTCCTCCAATGTCTCCTCCCCTCTCAAAGATTCTTTGTCTTGCAAAGTTACCCGGTGACCCTACCAGTGCAGGGGCTACTTAAAAAGCATCCAACCCACACTGTAAAGTGCTTGGCATTTGGAAGGGCATCTAGCTGTAAAAAACCATGCCAAAACTGACCTCGCCTGTGCTTGGTCCCACATAAAAAGCACTTAGCTCACTCTGTGGGGTGGTAGGTGTTAGGAAGGGCATCCAGCTGTAAGAACTGTGCCAAAACAGACACTGAAGCCTGGTGTTGTCTTCTGCCTGGTCAGCTCCTGTCAAACCATCCAACCCATGCCAGCATGGAAAGGAGGACGTTAAACGATGAAATGATGATGGTGTTGGAAGTGAAGAAATGGACAATAGAACAAATGTGATATTTTCTAAAGTTAAACCAATCACTTTAACCTATTTTTTCACTTACATCATGAAACTAAATTAACAAATTTAATACACTACATATCTCTTTCAGATTACCATTCTGCACTGTTTGCTACAAAAGCATGATTTATACTTTACAGGTGTGATTGTCTAGTTAAGAGGTTTGCTTCCCAGTGACTTGGTTCCAAATTCAGCTGCACTACATGGCACTTGGGACATCCATTTTCTGCTCTAGCTTCAAGCCAACCAAGCTCCACTGTCTGTTTTGGCATGGTTTTTACAGTTGGATGCCTTTCTTAATGCTAACCACTTTAGAGGGTGGATAGGATGATTTTCATGTAGCACCAGCAGGTGTCTTTCAGTTTCCATCCATCAAATCCGGCCACAAGGCCCTGGCTGGCCAGGAACCATAGCAGAAGATACAATAATAATTGTTTCTAATATAGACACAATGCCAGCGATTATGAGGGGAGGGGTAAGTCAATACTATTAATCCCAGTACTTGACTAGTACTTTATTTTTAGAGAGATAAAACACAAAGTTGATCCTAGCATGATTTGCACTGCAAACAATCAGAAGAAATACCACAAAGTAATAATTCTTTCTATCAAAATCGAAATCGAACCAAATTCGACGACTGGCACCCATACCGACCTTCCTTCATTGGACACTAAACTCAGCTTGAGAAGACCTGTTGGGACAAGAGAGATTGAAACTGAACCAAATTCATTGACTGGCACCCTTGCCAGTGGAGCACAAACAGCACCATCCGAGCGGTCTCACTGCCAGAGCAGCAGTCTCGCTTCCATGCCAGTGGTACATAAAAAGCACCATTTGAGTGCGATCGTTTCCAGCTTCACCTTACTGGCACTTGTACCGGTGGCATGTGAACAAAACATTGGACTGACTCCTATGCAGGCGGCACGTAAAAAACACCATTTGAGCGTGGCCATTGCCAGTACCACCGGTCTGGCCCTCATGCCGGTGGCACATAAAAAGCACTCACTACACTCTCAGAATGGTTGGCATTAGGAAGGGCATCCAACTATAGAAACTCTGCCAGATCAGATTGGAGTCTGGTGTAACCATCTGGTTCGCCAGTCCCCAGTCAAATCGTCCAACCCATGCTAGCATGGAAAGCGGATGTTAAATGATGATGATGAATATAGGTATAAGACTTCAACTTTGGAGAGAGGTAGTCAGTCGATCAAATTCATCCCAGTAGTTAGCCAGTACTTTATTTCATCAGCTTTAGAAAGATGAAAGGCAAAGTTGACTTTAGTAGAATTTGAACTCAGAATGTAGAGAGCCAGAACAAATACTGCCAGGCATTTGTCCAATGTTCTAGCATCTAACATAAATCAATAAAAGGTTAACTTATCCATCTGTCATCCACACAATCACAGACCAAATCAATACACCTTAGCATGATTTAATAACTTCATGAAGTGATTTAAAGTTAATTCTACCTTTTTGAAGAGCAGAAGTGATATCAATAATTACAGTTTTAAGTGTAGTCTTTGATGGAATATCTAACACATATATTTTGAGAGAAGTAGACTGCTTCTTTCAAAGAACTAAGTATAGTATGCTAAAAGTATAGATTATTCTCCCAATTTAGTTGCACAGTGACAAGGTGTACATAAGTGGAGAGGATCTTATGTAATTCATATTGACATTTTGATTTATGAGGATTATCAAGTTAGAATATATGAAGAATATATGAATTCCTATAAAAAAATTAAAAAAACTAAGTTCATCATCGTAATAATCATCAATCATTGATTCCTAGTTGATATGCTTGCTCAATGTAACAAAATACCTTTAATTCTATTTTGCCCCAACTTACTTTCAATGTCAAACTAACATATAATATGACAATGTCACACTGTATTTTTCTCTGCTCCAACTACTCTTTACTGGGCCATAGAAATTTCTAATTCTCTATATATCATACAGGTGTTTTACATGTTTATAACAGTAATTTTAGATAATATACTGACCAATAACTTTGACATCATGCCACCAGTTTAACACAAGTGTCTGAGCATTAGTACCCTTGCCAAAATTCGCTATGTTGCAAGCATTCATAACAAAATCCACTCACCCTCTGGTTCCCACTCTGTCCCTTTTTTTCTCCTAAAACTTTGACCTACAGATGTTTAGATTGGGCATTGACTGCACCAGTCTCTCCTGCCTAACAAGCCTTTTTATATTACTCAAAAATAGAAAAATATTACACAAGAAATGGAAGTAAAATCACTAATATATATAATGTATTAAATATAATGTTAAAACTTGTAAGATTATTAGATATAATCTAAGAATGAAATTATTTTGAATAAATTTGTTTTATGAGAGATACTTTTAGCAAAAATTATTAATATCTCCAGGATAGTCACAATGATTTTATTTCCAAGTCACATGAATAAAAATTAATATAAAGATTTAATCATCAAATTTACAGTAAAAACGAAGCTGCCCTCAAATACTTCCACAGGCTTGTGTTTAAATCAAGAACAACTTCATACTAAAATGGTTAAGAATAGCCAGACAGCTAACCAACAAGAAAGCTCAACTAAATTGGACACATCAAACAATTTAACTAAAGAAAAATGCTCAAGATGAATTACAGAGCTAGATTGTAAAAGTAATAATTTGGTTTCTGATTTTACATCATATGGTTGGTGCTTAACTCCACTTCAAAGATACTGAACAGATGAGATAAATCTTAACTCAGACACAACATCTGTATATTGCAAATAACAATCCTGGAAGTATGGGTGACCTCTAGCCCTTAGGATTAAATATTCAGCCTAGATGCACAGCAACATGTTTGCATTGAATTTGAACTCAGTTGGTTTCCCATCTTTGCTAGCTTGCCTAAAATTAGATTGAAAGTTTATAAACACAATTTCAAGATACATTAATGTCAACCTAACCTTTTTACTACATTTGACTTGTACTTAGAATATAGTGAAATAAATAGTAAAATGACATTGATATCTGTTGAAATATGTGTACAATTTATCAATGATACAGTTGACTAGTTCTGTGTCATCAAATAAAAATAACTTGCTATTTGAATTAATTCAGAGATAAAAATAAAAAAGGGAATTAAGCAATCTAAAATTAAACCACACTCTTCAATACTTTATTCCATAATATTGAAGACTTTTAAAGTACATTACAGAGTGGATAACCACAGCTCACTTATTAATCAGAGGAGTCCAATGAGTATTATTCTAACACTTAACTTTCAATGACCAAGTTCAGCTAGTTGCTGATAGGAACAATAGAGAGGTATATTTCATTATTTTTAACTGAGACTGTGTTTCATTTGCTTGATGTAGTGAGATCAAATTCTCCTATATGCAAAATTTGGAATGAATTGGTATCATCTGGAGGAATGCATGAAATTCATGGGTTTCATGGTGTGAAAACTGTGAAAGGTTCACAATGCAGAAGTATCTTCACAGCAAACAGACTATAAATTCTGTTTTCCTTTGAAGATATAATGTATTATAAAAGTGAGAAAATGGATGATCATGTCCAATCAAAAGATCAGTAGTTTGTATTCTTTCACTGACACAGCATGTATCTGAGATCAAGGTACATGGCTCTAGAAAACCAGGTCCACTAAAATATTAGAATAGACTACGAAAAGTATAACACCACAATGATAATGCTATGGTTAGTGCTAATGATTTTTCTATTTGCTGTATGGTATGCAGTACTTTTCATGGGAAAAATTATTTGCAATTGCCTAGAACCTATCCAGGGGTATGATTAGTTTTTACTTTTGCTCCTATAATGCTTCAACAATCGTTGGATCCTTGTGAATTGGATAGGAATTACGTCCAGAAAAACTGCTGCAGAAAATAAGAATTACATTTACAAAAGCATTATTTGATGTTGGATGAGAATTATATTAATAAAATTAATAAAAATCATTAGCAGTGAATTTTTCCAAGGAAATAGGAAATTCTGTATTCTGTAGAGTTTTATGGTTGTTTCACTTTTAATAACAACTTCTCTACCACACATTTTCTGAAGAATTTGGTTAAATCAACCTGATATATCCATTTTGATTACCAAAATAAGGTTTGGGCTCTTGCACTATTTGTCACAATGTTAAACCCAAAGACATTACAACTCTATTATATTATTTTAAGTTTTCATGCCTAACATTTCTATAATAAAAATATCTTATGATTTCATGGCTTTTAGAATCTCTTCTTTAACAAGTTTAGTCTCTCATCTAAGATCTCACAATACACAACCGTTCTCTTAAAACAAAACAAAAAAGAAAAGAAAAATAACAAAGAAAATAAAGTGTCATTGTCTTTGATTCTCTTTCTTACCCTATCCAAATCAATTTTCTCTTTTAGACTCCAGCTGCACAGATATGGTAATAGCAGATAAATATACATTTACTGTTCATGTCTCACAGCTGTATAGAATAGCATTATTTGACAGATGTATATTATATAACATATCTTTCATATAACAGAACTAATTTTCTGTCATAAAAGTAAGTAGATTTCTTAATTTCTCACATCTGTTTGAGACCCAGGTTATTGATCACTGTTAGATTTCCCCCATATTATTGATTATGAACCCTAAGTAAGAGAATTGTGCCTACTCTTAGCATTTCCTTGTTACAAAATATTTTTGAAGAACATCTCCATATAAAATCTCGACTGCCAGAACAGCTAATGCACTGGAAGTGCAAGATTCTTGACAGAGAGCCAAAAATAACTTTACTGGCTACAATACTTAGACAATATTCAATGGTTCCCTATAACTTATACACACAAAATCAGTTTGTCTTAGCTAATTAACACAATAAAATATTGACCTTAAACTTCACATTTTCAACTCTTTCTTAATACGTTTTCTCTTCAATTTAAAAACAATAATTATTGGAAATTTTTCAAGTTTTATGTAATAATTGTAATAAAATTTTTTTTAAATGTTTTAAAAATTCATTGGAGATTTTCTGTGACAGAAAAGCTGTTACGAAAAAAAAAAAAAAAATCAGCCTTTAGAAGCCACTTTTATATTTACCATTAAATTTCAAGTTCATATTGTATGTTAAACCAGCTTTAAAATGTATTTGGACAATCTGACAAGTAAATGTTAAATAGGAGCAAGTGAGCATGAAAAGCAAACAGTATTGATTTCTTTTGACTAGGCACAAAGCCAATTTGTAGAGGAGAAGGATGATAGTCAATAATTGACCACATCTTATTTTATCAACATTCCATAACATGAAAGACAAACTTGATCCCAACAAAATTTAAATACAGAAATATAAGGGCCTAAAATAAATATCTTAAAGCATTTTATTTGTCTTTTGTTCTTTAGCTGTCTATCTATCTCTCTCTATTTATCAATCTATCTGTCTCAAGTACACAGGAATATATTGGCTGGCAGTTCCGAAGGACACTCAAACACAAATGAAGACACGAAAGTAGTGTAATTATAAGACTACAATTAAAGACTCTAATAATCTAGGCTACATGGTCCAGTTGAGAGTATACAATTGAAGAGTGTAATTGAAAAATGTTGACAATTCAAGTTTTAATATTTTCTATCTATGTTTTTATTCATTTATTTTTTTTACAAAATATTTATAAACAAAAAAACTTTTTGTTTACATCTTTATCTTTTTTATTATCCATTATATGTTTTTCTGTTTTACACTGCATTATTTTGAAAAGCAAACCGTATTTCTAACTTAACATAGACATACTAAAGAAAGCCACAAAACTGCAGTATTTGTATGGTTCCTGTATAGACATATAGTGCTAAAAAGCAGAAATAAAATTCCATCAGCAGTTGTGGAATTACTAAATCATGATTTCTGTCTTTGCCCATCATCAGTAGCAAATATCCACTATCAGTCACCTACTCAGATAAATTTAGCCTCTACTGATATAGAAAAACAGTGATTAACAAATAATTAATGTTGCAAATAACTGGAAGGCTGTGTAAAGATTTGTAATTAATGACAGAAGCAGTATTGGTTCAAAATAATGTCCTGTACAACTTTGTAGTGTTTACATTATAACTGTAGCAATAAATCCCTCATGCAACAGATGACATTTTAGTGTTTCACAATTTTTTAGCAATTTATTTGGACCAATCAGAACCTAGGCACTTTGCAGGCACTTTGGCTATATGCAATCTAACTCAAGACCCCTACTTTCTCACTCTCTTATCTCTTTGGTTTCACCTTAATACTACACAGTATACAAGTATACAACAACAATGCATTTTCTTTGAACAGAACCACCATCAAAACTTCTCTCTCCTTCACTCAGCACCCAGCAACCACAAATAAGTTGTTCTTGTTCCTCCTTCAAAGACGACACATTACAAAGCAGAAACAGAATTCTATTCTCTGTTCGTTAACTTCAAAACAAAGAACGTTTTTAGTTGAACAAAACTCAAAACATCAAATGATTGTATCTCTTTCCATCAGGTCACATATGTTAATAGCACTATTTACAACATGTTAATTATTCAATTTACTTGTACAAACATAAATATATGCATAATATTTTCCCTACAAACACACTTGTGTAAACTTAGCTTTTATTAATGTTGTATGTTGAAACTTAGTATTTTCAATGTATGCATAACTAATACAAAGCTATATTTCATGACCTTTGCAAGAACATGTGCTGTTTGACTACTTTGAAGAGGTCTATCTTCAGGTGGTACAGGGAAAATAAAGGAAAATTGATATATGTAATTTTACGCTACAACGGTTTATATCCTTATTTTATATATGAATAATAAATTATTATTTCCCTGTTATTTTATCTCTTTAATATCGTTGTTTATTTCCTTTTCATTACATATGTTACTTTTGTGTAATAAACAGAAAGGTTCTTAACCCTTTACATTTTATCTTAAAGTATGTACTATGTAGCAGATGATATGAAAAGAATGAAATAAGTGATGTAAAGATAGAGTTGAAAACATTTATAAAAACTTGAAAAAACTTTACAATTTATGATTTTTTTTAATAATAAAAGTTGATACAATTTATTGGCTGATAAACAAAGATATATGTGCATGTGTGTATTATATATACATATATATGTGTGTGTATGTGATTGTATATTATATCACTGTGAAGGCACATGGTTTAGTGGTTAATTGTTGCACTAATGATTGTGAGATTATGGTTTCAATTCCCGCACCAGGCATTGCACTGTGTTCTTGAGCAAAACACTTCATCTCTGTGATCATTTCGTCATCTGACATGTGGTACATCATGTACCTGTACAGTTAATGTTGCTTTGATGGAGGGAGTGAGCTTATGTATACACAAACATTTGATCACACAAAACAAATTATCTGTGTGGTTGCTCAGCAAGAATTTGCATAGCACTCACACATCATCTAACAACAAACAAGGACAGACAAAGGGATTAAGTCGATTACATCGACCCCAGTGCGTAACTGGTACTTCACTCGGCATGCTAATGGTTCTGTCAGCTTGTCACCTTAGGCAGGCCAATATTCCCACTGAACAGAATGCCAGTGTGTCACTGGGTTACCAATTTACATTTGAGTGAACTGGAACAACATGAAATGAAGTGTTTTGCTCCAGAACACAATGTACTGCTGATCTGAGAAATAAAAACTACAATTTAGCAATCTGGCAACTGTGAGTGTAACACCCTACATACTAGGTTATGTGCCTTCACATACATATATATATATATATATATATATATATATATATATATATATATATATATATATTACACACATATATACACACACATACATATATCATAGAACATTTTTTCCCATGAAATTTTCTCTCTTCAGCCAGTTAGAAACTACAGCCTGTTCTTATTTAAATCTCACCCACCATCTTAAAATGCATAGATTTACAGAAAGAAATATTTAATAATGTAGTCTCAGATGCACTATGCCTGAAAAGAGATGAGCTGGTCTCAACTGGATCCCCTTTCATCGTGGATTTACACAATCAGAGATGATGTAGAATTAAAAAACAGAATCAAAATATGTGCTCATAGATACATAAACATTATTCATTATTACACATCTTTTATGAATAAACACTATTTAAAAAAATCATTTTACTGTTAGAAAAGATTATTAACATTACATATATACATATAAAACTGTTTGAATTCCCTGACAAGTATTACACACACATACACACACATTTCTATATGTACACTACAAGTATTATTTGTCAGGTACATGTACATATAAATGTATAACTTTGTATGTTTGTATACATATGTATATGTGTGCTTGCATATTTACATACCTACAGGAATCCAATATTTTGTTACCTAACAGACAGATAGAATCTGAGGTATAGACAAATGGCTTTTGAACCCAGCTGAGGTTATGCATGTGAGTGCTATACCTTAAGCTAAAACTGACAATGAATGTAGTAAGGAATTTAGAATATATAGGATATACCAATACTCTGTGTTCAGCGTTGTTTCATTGTAGTGCTTGAAGCACTTACAGAGTTTTAGGCTGAATGCTATTGACAATTTCTATATATTGACATCACATCACATTTGTTAAAGAACTACAGAAAAGATTGCAAACCTAGAAGAATTGTCTGAAAAAATAAGACAATCACAGTCAGCATGACAAAAACCAAATTAGTGATTAATAACTGTGAACCAATTCCAATGAGCTTGCTCAATATGTAAAAAGGAGATTGATTGAAGCTCAGTACTGAGAAGTAAGTGGAAGTATGGGTGCATAAAAATTACAGAACAAGGACAGTTATAGACGAGGACAGATGTGAAAAGTGTCAATCTCTAACTGTGGAGGGAACCTGTAGTAGAGGTAGACTCAGGAAGACTTGGGACAAGGTGGTGAAGCATGATCCTTGAACTTTAGTCCTCACAGAGGAAATGACTAGTGATCAAGACCTTTGATGATATTCTGTTTCGAGAAGACTTGTCAAGTCAAGTGAAATTGTAGTTACAGCTGTTGCTGGTGTCACATAACTGGCACATAAAAAAGCACCTTTCAAGCATTGGACCTCATGGAGGCAAAGTCTCCGATGCCAGTGGCATGTGAAAAGCTGCTTTCGAGTGTTGGGCCTCATGGAGGCAATGACGAATAACTGAGACCTTTGGCATTATGTTGTGCTTGAGAAGAAGACCCATCAGGCCAAGTAAAATCACAGTCCCGGCAGATACTGGTATCATGTAAATGGCACCCATGCCGGTGGCACATAAAAGCACCCATTACACTCTCAAGAGTGATTGGTGTTAGAAAGGGCATCCAGCTGTAGAAACCATGCCAAATCAGACCAGAGTCTGGTGCAGCCTGCCAGCTTGTCAGCCCTGGTCAAACCGTCCAACCCATGCCAGTATGGACAACGGACATTAAATGATGATGATGGTGATGATGATGATGATGATGATGGATCTCAAGGAAACATATAGAACCCTAAGACTTTGGATGTTCCAGATGTAAAGGTGTAGTAACCAATCCAGAAAGTTAACAATATGGAATGTTTAAACAACAATCTCAGTGATATAAGTATTAATGGAGATATTCAAAGTAAAGGATAAAAGAGATGTAGAAGAAATTCATTGAGTTGTTACCTTTGCATGTAACAAAAGGATTCATCCAATGTCCAAAAGCAGACTTTATAAAGTATGTGTACAAAACACACTGCTAATGAGTGCTGGCATAGCTGAGTAGTTAAGAAGCTCACTTTGCAATCAAGAGGTCTTGGTTCAATCCCACTGCATGACATCTCGGGCAAGTGTCTTTTAACATAATTTTGGATTACACAAGCCTTGTGAATGAAACTGAGCAAGACCAGAATTATTAGGCATCATGTCATACTGGTTCTGCCTGAGGATTACATACAAGTACACATGATAAAATACTCAGTTACATGATACAATGAATAGCTGATCAAATGACTGGAATAGTCATCATCAAAAGTGATTAAGGATCCATTAACTATCCTTTTTACTACATGGCAATGGAACAGCAATGATAAATATGATTGATTTTGGAGAATATAATCCACTAGACATACAATATGGAGTGCAAATAAGATCAAAAGGCAGTTTACTATTAGCACCTGTGTCTAGGAAAGATATCTATGTTATTACCATACTGTACTCAGAGAGGTTAGACTAATAAATGTTAAAAGTATAATGATCACATGCACACAAACACACCTGAGCAGTAGAAAGAAAATCATTAGTTTCTATAAATAGATAATTAAAATATCATTCAATAAAAGAAAAGAGAATGTGTCTCTTTGAATCATCAATTATTATTTAAATAAAATATGAATTAAACACTGTGGAAATTAAAAAAAAAAAAAAGGTATAATGTCAAATGCAATAAATATTAAAATAAAAATAACAGTACCACAAGAATAAATACCAATGCATTTTAGGTTAGGATATAACAATTCCTTTTACAGATTTTTAAATAGGATTTGTTTCCTTCTTCTTATACAACTTCAGCTGAAAACAGATTCTCATGGCAGAAGAATTAAATACAAACTGTTTCTATCTGCAAATGGTTACAACATAGCTTCATATTTTTTTTGGTTAGCACCAATATTAGCACTGAAGGAATAAATTGAATTCATTCAAAGTAAAAGTAGATTAATCCACTCAAAATCTATAAGATTTGATCGTTTAAAACGTTAACAAGTTGATATAGTTTTACAATAAAAAAAATTTTTTAGCTGATATAAAAGAAAAGCTTATTTCTTGTGACCTGAGAAAAGGGCATGCATAAATTATTTGGTTAATTTGCTATCCAACAAAGAGTGTATTTGGCAAATATCAAAGTAACACAAAAAGCAAAGGGTTAAGGATACAATAGGGGAAAAAATGAAGGGGGAAGGAATGTTGTAAGCGAGATTCAGATTTAGTATTTCAAAATTATAGAAAAAAATTAAAACATTTTCACTTCTAAAATAGATAAATATAATCCACACATATGCACACACGCTCATAACATACATCACTCACACAAACACTTATAAAAATACACAAGGCCATTGTAATTAGATTGCACTAACAGTTTGAACATCATTGGAGGTGGGAGAGTGAAATGGTTAGATAAGGTAAAAAAATGAACAACTATGGGATAGATGGGCTGTGCATGTGGCTTACCAATCCAAAATCTGGAAGATCCATCATTGCAAGTAAGACTTTCAAGCTACAAGAAGACATTGATAAATTCACAAATCATCTAGATTATCAGCAAAAGATAAAACAATTTCTTTTTATCACTATAAAACATGATACTATGATAAATATATTACATAAATTTCTTATGTCTACATGTTTGTTTTTTTCATAAAAGGTTTAAATTTATAGAGTAAGATTATAACACGTATTTATCTTAATATATTACTGGTATTTACATTGAATCTTAATGAAATGAAAGGCAGAGTTAACGTTTTCACCTCCACCCAACATGAAATTTGAAACTCAGAATTTAGCGATGTTACCAACTTTGCCAATAAGGGAGACTCAATGTGACTACTTGACCTGCTGGAAATAACAACACTACTGTATAAAAATAAAGAAGAAGAATACATAGGACTATATACAAAAAAGACAAAAATGGTCATGGCTGGAATCCCTTTCATCATTGGTGGAATTCAGTAGCAAAGTTGTTACTAAATGTATTTTGTACACTTGTCCATCTTTAAAGAGAAAGTATATAAAGACTAAATATATGGTCGCAGAAAAGAGAATGAGAAAATGGAGCAGTAAAAGGGTAATAAAAAGTTATAAATGTGGGGAAATGGAGGGAAAAGGACTGAATGAGTAGTGTAAGAGATGGTGAGAGTTTATATTTCAGCAAAGATGAGGGTAAAAAATGTGGGGCTAAGTAGGAACAGGGTGAAAAAAATGAAAACAGATGAATTTGGTAGGGATTAATTTTTGCTGAAGCAGACCACCAATCGTCTCCTTGATCTCTGGGCTATACCTTATTAGCACGTTTACTGCAGAAATCAGATATGTCTATTCAAAATTTCATTACTATTAACTGCAGAAAGCAGTTTTATACACCAATCTATCTTTTGTTGAGGAATGTCATGTTTGAAACTGTTCTATTGTGTTGGTTTCACATAAAAAGCACCCGTGCTAGTGCCTTGTAAAAAAGCACCCAGTACACTTTGTAACATGCTTGCTGTTAGGAAGGACATCAAGATGTACAAACTAGGCCAAAACAGACAATTGTAGCCTGGTGCAGCTCTCCAGCTGGCCAGTGCCTGTCAGACCGTCCAACCCATACCAGCATGGAAAAACGATGTTAAATGATGATGATGTGTCAAGCTAATTGCGGTCACATAACTTGCAGAAAAAACAAATTCTACTTTTTGGTAGATACTTAACATCATCAGCATTTAACATGTGTTTTCCATGCTGTCATGGGTTGGATGGTTTGACAAGAGCTGGCAGAACTAGAGGACTGTGCCAAGTTCTATTGTCTGCTTTGATTTTGTGTTTTTCTTAATAGTTTAATCAGGAGGAAAAGAAGTGCCCACAACTCTTTACAGGACTTACATGATGGATATGAAATGTTATCATACAGCCATTTTGGCATCACCTATTTGGCATTGCTGATCCAATGCTGACTTATTCAACATCAGATGGTTTAATGGTTTATTCACTTTAACACATTAACCACCATGCGTACCATCAGTGGTTAATCGCAAACTTCACACAACTGCCATATGCACCACTGGTGGTACATTTTCGTAATTTGAGAAAATATTATATTTTGTATCTTTGTCATGGTTTTGAGGATATTTAAATAACATTAGTGTTAAATATTAAAGTTTAATTATGAAATATTGTAAAACTGCAAAAGAATTACATTTCCTTGTAATTAAACAATGTAGCACGACTGGAAATCTGTGGCTTCACTGGTAAGTTCCAAGAACAGGCCATGGTGGTTAACATGTTAATGTTTTTCTCTCTCTCTCTCTCTCTCTCTCTCTCTCTCTCTCTCACACACACACACACACACACACGCACACACACACATACACACACACACTCTCTCTCTCTCTCTCACTCTCTCTCACTCTCTCTCTTTCTTTCTCTCTTTTACTCCACATGTTTATATTTCTGACCATGTGCACATGAGTTCATGCATGTGTGAGTGCTTGTGTCAAGCACCAAAAAGTACAATCATTAAAACAGCCTGAATGTTCAGTCAACTGTGACAAATCATCTGCATCCAAACAGCCATATCCAATCATCTCATTCCATTACAAGACTGGTGAATGAGAGGGAAAGAGGAAAAGAAAAAAGGCGGCTCAAACTAGCAACATGGCGTGAATATTTGCAATAGAGAGGATTCCGTTAAAAGCATCAAAGGTGCCACAGTGAGATTTGAACTCAGAATGCAAGGAGCTGAAATAAATACTGCAAAGCAAGTACCCTATCCAACCCTAATCATTCTGTCAGTTCACAGCCCCAAACTATAACTTCATTTATCAACCCAGGAAGGTAATATTGAAATTAGCAGAATTTGAACTCAGAAAGCAAGAGACCAGAATAAATACTGTAAGACATTTTGTTGAAGTACTTAACTGGATATGACATATAATGAGTTGACCTGGGGTTAAACAACAAGATTGTATTAAATTATGTCAACAAATGAAGTTAATAAATGATGAATAAGTATATATTTGCACGTAACTTAGTCTCCAATCTTTCCTTGTACTCTCTTCGCCAATTATGCCAGTTTCAAGTATTGATCAATAATTAGGAAAAGATCACACACACATACACACACACTGATTTTCTTTGATGCTCTAACCCCAAACTATCTTCATTTCATGCAACAACAATTTACAAGATGTGTGAAAATGTTTCATTTCCAACTACCTCAGTTTACTTCCATTGATTTCTCCCATAGGCATAAAGGATTCAGATTTATAAAGTGGAAGGAAAGGTATTTTGTAACATTGATACCTCCCCCACCTTTTTTTAAGTGCTTTAAGGATGTTTCCGAAATGAAATAGCAGCAACTAGAAATTTATACCAGGTCACAGACAAGACTAACCATCAGCTTAGCTCTAACACTGTAATTCATTATAGCTAATGTTAATAAGGCACTCTAACTAGACCTTCCAGAAACAGTAGTTAAATATCCCTTAAATGATGCATTACAGCCATAAAAAAAGGAAGGATAAGCTGAATAACAGATGAGTCAGTCACAGTTGGAATGCTTTTGATCATAGTTTTGCTTACTCAGAGTTCATATGGTGTTAAAGAACAACTTAATTTAGCAATATTGGTTTCAAATGTTAAATACATTGGTTTCACAAGACCATTAATTTTGCAAGAGTGGGTAAGTCAATTACACCAACCCCAGAGCTCAACTGATACCTATATTGAAGAAATGCTACTAAGTATTTTGTCAGGCATGGTAACAATTCTGCCTTACTCAGTTTAGATATATTGGTTTCAAATTTTGGTACAAAGCCAGGAATTTCGTGAGAGTTGAGCACTGGGGGATGACATCGATCCCAGTGCTCAACTGGAACTTATTTTATTGACTGTGAATGGATGAAAAGCAAAGTCAACTGGCAGCATTTGAACACAGAATGTAAAGTTGGAAGAAATGTTGTCAAGTAGTTTGTCTGACATGGTAATGATTCTGTCAGCTCGCCGCCTTACTCAATTTAGATATATTGATAATATGGAGAACTTATAAAAGAATAATACGATGTAATATGCTACAAACAGTCATAAAAATAAATGAAACAAAAGACTCAATTTTAAAAAATTACAAACAAACAAAGCACCATCATTTTTCAAACAAATTGCCAGCTATGAAATATAACAATGCAAAAATATGTTAATAGAAATCAATTTTTTTTTTAATGTTAACTTATTTAATGTGTTTCAATTGTTTAATTCACCATATTTTAATAAGAAATAAACACAAGAATGTCTTCCAATAAAGCTACATATTATATGATACAACATCATACATAGGAATGTAGAACAGCTAATATCTTTTGATTTACAGTATGCAAAAAATAAATAAATAACCTGGTTAAATTTAGTTACTCAATGAAAAATAGAGAACAACAACAAAAATCTAATTAGTACTCAATTATAATAAATAACAATGGTGGTTTATCATGTTCAAAATGTGAAAAATAAATGGTATATAAATTATATAAAAAAAAAAACAGAAATATTAGAAAACCATTGAATTGTCCTAAAAAATATCAGTGAAGTGTTTATTGCTGTATAATCATTTAGATGCTTTATTGGTGAACCCAACATCAACTGTTTCATAAAAATGATGGTTGATGATCATAATAATAATGATGATGATGATGATGATTTGCTTAATATCTCAACTGTGGTATTTAAAAATAACACTTTAAATTAATGATTTATAACATATATATGGAAAACAAACTAAGTTTCAAATAAAATACTTATCAAAAGAATTTTTGAAGCAGAATGGTCTGTTTTATTGTTTTTGATGGTTTAGTCAGAAGAAGAAGAGCAGCCTTTGTGATCTAAGGCTCCTGAGATTGTTATGAAGAAAGTAGAAAGTTATCATCAGAGAAATTACCAGGCTTACCTGCTCTTAACATAGTGGACTCTTCTAAAAGGCACTCAAGAGCAGGTTAGGTGGTGCTGTCTAATCAGGTGCTGAATTAAATCTACCATCTCAGAACTCATACAGTCCATCTGATGGGTTTTTGTAGTTTCCTTCCCTATAACCATGAATTCATCCTAATTATAGTTGTTTAATAGCCACCTCTGATTGAACAAATTTCTGGTCAAATGCCTTCCAGCCATGACCACCCTATCTCTTTAGATAATGTATTTGGAACTACACCACAAGATCCAATCCTTGTTACAGTGTGGTGACTTGTGTGCCTTAGTGACTCTGACAGCTAATCCAGTAGATCACATGCTCCTGGTAGCACCTTCCTTGCTGGACGGGTCAAAGGATAGAGGCCAGATTAATATGGACCACAAATGTAAAAGTGGGTTTTTCACTCCTACCTAGTAAAAAAAAAAGCAAAGTTACAGAAGCACTGATGACAATTCAAAACCAATAAGATCTGGGTGAAGAAGACTTTTCCTCGGGGAAACATAAGATGTGGTGCAGACAAATACAAAAAGAAGCAGAAGTCCAACTGGAGAGAAGCAGAAAAGGCAGCCTAATGCCAAGAACAGTGGAGAAAAGTCATTGATGGCCTATACTGCACAAGGAGTGAAGGGCTTAAGTAGATAGGGAGATATGTAGCTCCATTTTCCAATATGTTCTATTCATAATAAGCTAGGGTGTGATTTGAGGGAGATTTAGTAGCTATTCCCAGCAAGCCAACAACCAGGTCAAGACTCCTGCATTAACTTGTAATATGATGTATTTAAATTAGTGCTCTATTGTTTCTATTAGTACACCACCCCACCATTACATACCCACGTCAATAAGGGTGCCTCTCAATGATCATCATTCGATTGCTACAAATAGTACCCAAATCACCCTATCATCTTAAAATCTTGGACAATGTAATCCTACACACCTCTAGAAAATGAAAGGTTCATAGCTGGAATACTTTTCACATCAGAACTGCTCATTTGAAAATAATGATTTCTTACAAAAATACAAGACCAAATTATACAGTATATTCAACAGTGCCAAATCCTAGCAGTTCTTGGTACTTATTGAACCATCTATTAACAGGGCCAACAAGAGAACCCCTATAGGGTCACTTGGCCTGAAAGATATAGCAATTAAACTTCCCTCAATCATACAAAGCCATCTTAAATAAGGAATGCATACCTTATACAATGCAGTCCTACATACTCCATAAAAATATGGGTTGTCACAAAATGATTGCCTTTGATAATATGTCTGCTGGACATAAACATGACCTAGAGCTAGACAACAACACAACTCCTAAGGAAATTGAAAGATTAAGTCAACTCCAACAGGATTTAAATTCAGAAAGTAGAATAGATCCCAAATTAAATTTTGTAAGACACTTAATGAAACACTCTTATCTTTTCTATTGAGTTTATATTCCAAAATAATAAACTGTAAATAAATACACTTTTAAGAAAAGCAGTGAGTAAGTACTTACAATACTTGACAACTGAATACTTTAAATTTATTCAAGGTAACAGCTTATAACAGACGATGAAGTCTGTCTCGTGCCTTGGTTAGTCTCCTATTTGACAGTTACATTGTACTGGTATAGTTTGATGTTTGAATAGCTGTTCTTGCTACAGGTCCCACTATAGACTATAAGTTAGGATTTGTCAAGATCAAAGTTTATGATTTATATTATAACTCAATGTTTAAAGTCTTTTACCAACAACAGCATGCCTCTTCAAGTCACAGCAGCAGTACCTGAAGCTGGTTTCTCTCAATAATTTCACAATAAAATTTCACTGATATTTCAAAGCCTGTTATGAATTAAGGCTATCAATCAAACAATTTTATGTCCTTCTTAAGCATTCTTATTGGAAACACAAGCTGTCAGAGAATTGAAGAAGACTGCTGTAGCTGAAGTTTGTGTTGGTTAAGCTTTTAAAATTAAGAAGATTGGTCACTAAAAAAATAACTGCCATGTTGCATATAGTTAAGTCAACAGAGTGTCAAACCATTTGACCAAAGTCTTTGGTGGTTTATATCCCATCTGCAGTATATGCATGGTGAAAGTACTTTGGATTAAAATGGTAGTACCCAAATCACCCCATCATTGAATTAAAATGATAGTACACAAATCACCCTACCAAATAGATGCCTTAAGGAGAGTAAAAACCTGCTCTAGCCAGTTGTAGGAACATTGAACTATTGAGAAGTATTCCATTTCAAGTGTTAAATTCAAAGCCATAAATGTAGATTAACAAGTGATAAGCTTCAACAAATTGAATCGCTTTAAATTAATTACCATAGAGATACAGTCTTCAGTAGTGACCTAATGGGTTCAGCAATTCTTAAACATAACCAATAACAATATAAATTATCTATATGGTTATTCTGCCTGTTATCCACCAAATATCTCTCAAATCACACCCAATTGTGTTAAAATAATAATAAATAATGTAGTTGTAGATGCACTATGTCTGGAAATAAGATGAGGTAGTCATGGTCAAAACGTCTCTGATCATGGTTCAACTCAATCAGGACCAACCTGGGGTTAAATGACAACCAAGGCATAAATTACACTGTGAAGTGATGTAAGTCCAACACCCATGAATGAAATACTGCCTCTCACATCTAGAACGGTGCTACTGCTTATGTAGACAAACATCTGAGGCTACATCCAAAAGTTGACCTTCTGACTGATTGACAAAGACTCACTCACTACAACTCTGGCCCACAGACACAAAACTGGCATTCTCTAGCAGCCCTGCCAGAAAATTATGAGAATGGGTAAAGATTTTATATACCATATTTGGTGACATAAAAGACGCAGACAGGTATATCAGATGTACCCTAATTTCAGCACTGTATATTCAGGAGAAAAGGGTTTTAGTACATTTAAAGTACATGGGAACCCAACTTCACAAATATGATCTGGGGTGATTTCTTTTGAGACATTTTTTGGAAAAAAGTGGTCTAATATGCCATCAAATATGGTAATTAATAATATGAGTTTTTATAAATAGAATTCAGTCTTTTCTCGGTGTCATTGTAAATAAATAAATACATAAATAAATAAGTAAATAAATAAAAAGAATGAGACATGAAAGCTAGCAATACCTGTTACAAGAACTATAAGTTACACAATGGCAGTTTCTTGTTTCAGTGTTATGTCACAAAATGTAAAATGATATCTTCAAGACTCAGATTCTAAGCACATCGACTACTCATGGCAATTATATCTAAATTGTCCATTGTATACTATAGAATTCCACAGCTAAGCCTTGTTCAATGGCATCTTGGAAAACTGCATTCACAACCCACATTTACAGTAATTTAACCCTTTAGCATTCAGATTATTCTATAAAATGTAATGTTTATTTATTTATTCAAATTGCTCTGAATTAATCATGCATTGTCTTGTAGCTTAACGATTTCAATGATGTGAATGCTTATCTTTAGAATGACATTGTAGGCTAGGTGTGAGAGGCTGGATCTGGCTGGTTAGGGCATAAAACAAGTAGAATATCTGGGATGGATATGTCCACTTTAAACATTTCAGCAACGTAAAGAATGCATTCTTTTGGGATGCAAATGATTGAGTAATTTTGTTAATCAAAAACAACTGAGCCTACTTGGTAGGAAAGAAAAACAATGGAATGCAGAGAACTGAACAGATGATAACTAAAATAAAGAGATAGGAAACAATTGCAAATTCAAGGAAGGTACTATTTATGGTACTTATTCAATGACACCTATCAAAAGCAAAACTGATGTGTAACAGATATTTCACAGAGACAAATTAGTGGAGTCAGCCATAGAAATACTTCAGCATAAACATGGTGTCTGCAAAAATAAAATCCTAAATGCAGAATTAATGGGATGTGTGTGGGTTCACATTAGGATTACATTTTATGAACCCAGCCAAGGCTGTTAGGAGCTCAGACAGTGTTCGTTAGAAACTTTTATTTTGCTTTTACAATGGCCTGTAATGCAATGAGCTTTGCAAAGGAATATAGGACGATGTTTGAAGAAATAAAGTTTGAATTTCTGAATAAATGATCAGTTATCCACTAGTTTCATCTCAAAAATCAACAAAGCTAGAATTGGAGAAAAACAATGATGGTTTACATCAGCAAAAAAGAAATAAAATTAATTTCTTGAAAGGAAGGTGCTGCCTAACATGTGAGAAGTAACCTGCCCTTCATGACACACAAATGTTACTGAATACATACTTGTGAGAAAGATGGGGGAGGTGGGGAGAAAGATGGGGGAGGTGGGGAGAAAGATGGGGGAGGTGGGGAGAAAGATGGGTGGGGTGGGGAGAAAGAGAAGTATGGAAACATAATTTTGAATCTGTTATATGCTTTTCTATTATTATATAATACTCTTTGTGAAAAAAACACTAAACTATAGAAATACATAAATTTGTGACCTACATACACAGACACAAAAGAAAAATAATGTTATTTAAAACCAAAAAACAAAATATTTTCAAAGGATTTGTTTTGTTAGCATTATTAATTAACAACAACACAAAAGAATAGTAGCTCTATATATGGATCCCAACAGGTCTGTACTGAAAAGAAATGAAAAAAAAATTCCAGTTATTTAAACAGTTAAAAGATAGTTAATATCTCAAAAGATTGTAACGAATATCTTTAAAGATTGTTGATATCTTAAAAATTGATGTGATAATAATTTCTTACACTGACTAAATATGAAGCAGAGAGAAATATAGCCAATTAAATCAGTTCCTATATATCAGTGGTTCCTCAAGTGAGTGGCATTGCCCCCTCCCCCGGGGGGAAGTGGAAAGTTCCAAAGGGGCATTGAAGAAAAGTGGGGTGATAATGGGGTAGCGATTCATGTAAAAACAACAAAATAATGGGTTCATTAGATTTAAGTTTTATTTGTGAAATGCAGTTGCTTTGAAGTTGTTTCAGAAAGAGGTCCATGTTTGTGATGGTTAGTTGAGGTGGGGGTGCTAGGAATGTGGCCTGGGTGTCAAGGGGGCGGCAGACTGAAAATGTTTGGGAACCACTGCTATATACGATGACTAGGATTTATTTTATCATCTCAGGAGTATAAAAAGCAAAGATAACCTCAAAGAGATTTGAAATCAGAATGCAGGAGGATGAAACTAAATATTCTAAAACATTTAACCCAGTTTTCCCAGAACTCATACATTTCTGACACTGTGCTATAACATCACATAATAATCCATAAAGAATTATCAAATTTACTATTGTGCAGTAAACAGAACATATAGTGCTTTCAGCAGCCAAATCTGTCTCATATCACATAGACACTAGCATCTTTAAAAAAAAACAAAACATGTTAAATATAGTCCTATAGACATACTGTAAAAAGCAGATAAACAGATGAGACAGTCACAGCTCAAATGCCTTTGCACATAGTTTTGTTTGATAAAGGCTGATGTGACCTAAACAACAATGTGAAGACACAATATGAAGAGTACAAGCCAATGAAGAAGCCTCTATGCAGTAGCTCAGTTTGCTAAAAGTAGCAGTCAATTCCTCTCATGCCACACCTTACAATCTTATAAAAAGGTATGGACACATTAATCCTAGATATACTGAAAAATTAGATGAAAATGTCAAAGCTGGAAAGCTTTACTTATATATTTGCTTGCTAAGGACTGGCCAAGAACAAACAACAATAACATGAAATTTACAAGTAATTCCAGTTTGGAAAATGAGGAAAGAAAGTATTAACACACTTAAGAAGTACAATGACTGTGGGATCAAAATGTTGGGCTAGTAATGAGTTCAAAGCAATAGTGAGTCCTTTGTACATAAATCCAAGCATGCAATTTAAAAAAAATCAAACCCATATAGTTGATGTAGGATACATATAATATGCATGTGTCCTCTTTCCAGCAATCTCATAAAAATAAATGATATACATATTCTTTTTTACTCTAGACACAAGGCCTGAAATTTTGGGGGAGGGGGCCAGTAGATTAGATTAACCTCAGTATGCAACTGGTACTTAATTTATCAAACCTGAAAGGATGAAAGGCTAAGTTAACCTTGGCAGAATTTGAACTCAGAACGTACAGACAGACAAAATACCGCTAAGCATTTCACCCGGCATGCTAACATTTCTGCCAGCTCACTAATATATATTAAAATTAGATTTGCTATTCGTCTGAAAGGAGAAGTTATTCTCCTATGACAAAACACAACAGTGATTAACAGCATTGTTTTGATACTTGCTATGCTCATGCTTGCTTGTTTGCTTCATGCTCTTGCTTGATGAGGCTGGGGTCATCCCAGGTTAGTGGTCCCAGAGGCACATCACGCATAGAGCCAACCAGGTACACCAGTTCTCATGACAATTTATTATTTGCTTTCATTTATATATCTCAGATATAAATTGCATTCCTATTATTCACGCAAAAACATCACTGACTCGAAACTAAAATAGCTACTGTGTTGTGTTTCAGCAGACAATTCTGCATATCTCAAAAAAAATAAAGACACTAGAGTTCAAAAATTAGAATTCTATCTCACCAAAAATCACTTATTACAATGCATAAAAACAAATGAGTGTTTATCTTGAGAAGAGATGAATTCTTCCCATAAAAATGGGCCAGCATGAAATTTGAGAACTCACCTGTTCTTATAGCACATTCAGACTTATCTACTTATCTCAGCTGCCTTAGTTGACAGATGTCATACTAACTTCACAGGTGCATTGCAAGTAGTAGGAAGCATGTCTAGCAGTAAAAACAACTACCACAGAAATATGCAGTTTTGTAAAATAATTTTCAAGACCTACTTATGCAAGAATAAGAAACAGGATTTAAACTGAAAAACAAAAAGGTTAAAAGCAGAGTTATTGGAGAAATTTAACCTTATAATTAGACAAACTTCTTTATAATCAATAATAATAATAATAATGATGATAATCCTTTCTACTATAGGCACAAGGCCTGGAATTGTGGAGGAGAGGACTAGTCGATTACATTGACCCCAGTCTTTCACTAGTACTTTATTTTTCCACCCCAAAAGGATGAAAGATAAAGTTGACCTTGGTGGCAATGCTCAACTGGTACTTATTTTATCAACTCCTAAAGGATGAAAGGCAAAGTTGACCCCAGCAGAATTTGAACTCAGTGTAAAAATGGGCGAAATGCTATTAAGCATTTTGTCCAGTGTGCTAATGATTCTGCCATATTGCTGCCTTAATAATAGTAATACTATATATATACATATAGACATATAGTTCCCTTTCTACAGTTTTCTTTTTAACATTAATTATCATCATCATCGTTTAACATCTGATTTCCATGCTGGCATGGGTTGGAGAGTTTGACTGAGAACTGGCAAGCCAGGAGGCTGCACCAGGCTCCAATCTGATTTGGCAATGTTTCTACTGCTGGATGCCCTTCCTATTGCTAACCACTATGGGAGTGTAGTAGGTGCTTTTTATGTGCCACTGGCACAGGGGCCAGTAAGGTGGCACGGGCATCGACCATGGACTAATCATACACCAAAAAAACAGATAGCTTATTTTTTTTATAGACTATTACCTTAACCAAAGCAAAAACAGATATATCCATTATCTACTTACAAATACAATAAATAAAGTTAACCTCTAATCCTAGGGATTACTGCAGTTTAACTTTTGACAGAAGTAAAAACAAAGGACTATCTAATAGGAAAATAAAAAAATAACAAAATTCAGTAATAATATTTCATTACATTGGCACAAGGACACATTTTTAGAAGTGTCTTCAATTAGCTGACTCAGGACAAGTACTTACATTACAAGATATGAAAAGTAAAATGGGCTCTAATGAATTCAATATGTAAAGAAATCATTGTTATATTAATGCCCACTTTTCTATACTTGGAAAAGTAAGACAGAATTGTTTGAGGGAGATTATAAATAACCAGACACCTTTGCTGTTGTCAACTCCCACCAGTTTCCAAGGAAGGTAATGTTTACTCATGGCCAGACATGTTTTTATGGAAGATTGGAAATGAAGGACACCACTTGTATAATGGTGATGCTCCTTTACAACTACTGCCTGATATCAAGCAAGGACACACACACACATGACAGACTTCTCTCAGATTCTGTCATCCAAATCTACTCGCAAAGCTTTAGTTGGTCCAGTGAGAATGTGTAAGACACTTGTCAAAGGTGCCACATAGTGGAATTGAACCCAAATCCAGTTAGTTGGGAAGCAAACCTCAACCACACAGATATGAATGAGCCTAAAGTGGACTAAAAGGCATTTACTGCAGTATTTTATTATTTCTACTACTTCACAAGATTATTTGGTAATAATCATATTTATTGAATACATATATTTACCTTAGTAACACAAGAAATCTTTAGTCAATCCATAAGATTTGGAGCAGAAGCCAAGCACTTTTGTTTCTAAATTTGAACCCATTGATTTAAGAATAAATTTCTGAGCCAGTCTCAAAAATCTATTAAAATTCAATTCATGTCTAGGATGCTGCATGGTCTCGGTACTTAACTGTACTTTTACTGATTCTGGATGAACAGAAGGCAAGTTGACTTCAGCAGGATTTGAACTTAGAATGTAAAAGGTTGTAATTAAATACCAGAAGACATTTTGACCAACAGTATCAATTCTGCCTATACAGCACCTTAATGTTGGTTAGTGTTGCTATATCATACAGCAAAAGTAGAAATAAATACTCTGAAATCAATAAGAACTATTATTCTGCATGGATTTCATTTTGGTTTTTAATCATCATCATTATCGTCATCATTTAACATCCGTTTTCCACACTGGCATGGGCACTAGCCAGTTGGAGATTTGCACCCAGCGCCAATTGTCTGTTTTGGCATGGGTTCTATGGCTGGAGACCCTTCCTAACACAAACCACTTTACAGAATGTACTGGGCAATTTTTATGTGGCACCAACATCAGTGTTAAATCAACATTTTTTTACTGTCATGAAATACAGAGTCTTCTCTTGTAGACTTGCATTTACTATTTAAAGGATGCAAAAACATGTTTGACCAGTTGCAGTTTAAATGAGTTCATAATAAGACACAAACATACCCAGAGTTGTCTGCCTTAATTGACAAATAAAAACAATATTAGTCTTTTGTCCATCACCACATAATTATATCTAGTTAGCTTTTTAATGCTTCCTGTATTAATTATGTTAACAAATATTCATCTATGTATTTTGAAGCCTAACTGACCACATGACATTGTATGCTTGCAACTTCCACTGAAACATTTTATTTGCCTACATCCATCTCCGTTTTGTGGTTACCATATCATAAGCAGATTTTATCTCTAGAAGTAGTTTACAGTTAAATTTCAGATATCTAAACATCAAGTTTCTAATTTTTGGATAATCCAAACAAGATCTCAAGGTCCTGTGATTATCTGATTAGCTAAATTGTGTGTAACTCGAACTCAATTATAACATAAGTGCTGCTGTTTCATCTTTTGTTTACAATGATTAAAAGTGAATTCAAATTTCTGAAGAACACAAACATTGGAGAGGTGTTCTCAACACTGGTGTCATGATCAAGTCTTTTGTTTCCAGGTATCAAAAGTACTATATACCAGGCTGCTAGTTTGATATCAGTCAGTCATTTTAAACAATGTTAAAATAATTGTAACATTGTAAAAGTAAAAGTGACTAACATGCTGAAGAATTTAAAAGCATGGCAAAATCAATGGTATCTTCATTCATCTCTATGACTTTGTTCCAAGTATATACATCTGTTACAAGTAATTGAGTTTGTTGTTGTTACCATGTCTGTGAAGAGAAAGTGAACACCAGTGACAATCGAACAGAAAAATGAGACTTTACAATGTCTGGATTGTGGTGAAAAGGCATCAAACATTGCACAGAATACAACATTTTATTGATTGAAAAACATAAAATCTCTTTAAACATGTTTTTATTTTTAGTTTTGTTTGTTTTTATTTTCTTTTTTTTTTACATAATTATGTTCACTATGGCTTCCTTTGTTTACAATTAGATCAGTTATCCAAGCAAAATACTCCTTGTCTATATTGGGATAATCAAGGTCTAACAGTAGTTTAGTTTTTCTTTCATTTTATTTCATCTTTTTTTTTTTTCAGTCATTGAACTATGGTTATGACAAGAGTTTATAGTTAATCAAGTCGACCCCAGTATTTATTTCAGTCTGGTATATATCTTATTGATCTCTACTTTTCAAACCATTAAGCTATGGAACATAAAAGGACCACACGGACACAGGCTTTCACATTCATATATGACGAACTTCTGCACAGTTTCCAGCAACAAAATTCCATTCACAAGGCATTGGTCAGCTTGAGAATGACATTTACCCAGAGCATCATGCAGTAAGCTCAAAACTCATGTCATGTATTTACAAAGTAGACTCCTAAATCACATGCTTATTCCTTTTTCAATTAAAATCCTGGCCTTCAAATGCCAACTTATTTACAATGATCTTTTTTCATCATAACAGTCTTTTCTGATGTTTATCATTGCTCTTCTTGAATTAGATGTTTGTCTTAAACTTGACTTACCAACTTTATGTTGTAACTGGTTCCAGTCAGTACATATGAAAATACTTGATGCTTTGTAAGAGTATTGCATCATTTCTTACATAAATTTATGTAAATGGCCTCATTGATTTCAGTGTCTGATAAGGTTGAATTCCAATGTCATAATTTTGTTTAGACATACATTCTATCCCATGTTAGCAAAGATAGTCTTAATACTTTTATTTTTTTTAACCACTTTTTTTTTTTTAATAATACTGAATTCTTATAATTTGTTCTATAAGAGAGGAATAGTCAATTGAAACCAACTAGTATTGATATTATCAACCTGAAATAAACAAGCCAATGAGAGAGTTTCTTTGTGGTTACTCAATCTAAAAATATCAGTCAAATATCCCTCAGATTATACATTTTATTTGCTACTCAATGACCCTGCCAATTCACTTATAATTGACAAGTATTTATATCTGAAAGAAAAAACACACTGGACTATGTAGTCCTAAATAGTCTTAAAGATACAGGATGGTTATGACTAGAACAAATTTGGCTATAGGTCATCTCAATTAAGGTTTGATGTTGAAGAAATAAAGTATAAATTTGGTCACTACAAGAATTTAACTCGGAAAATAAATATAAAATTTAAAACAAGCTAAATTCTACAAAACACTTCTCTTCCATTCCAATTCCTTCCCACACGATTGCCAAGAACTAAAATGACAATGCTACTTTCCCTCTTTTGCTCACTTAAACAAAACTCAAAATACTGAAATGTTAGATCATCCACTCCTCATAGCAAGTGAACTTCTCAAACTCTTCTACAAACTCTACTACAAACTTATAGCTGCCAACACAAACCATCACCATTTTCATGAGATTCTACATTTTTACCTTCTGAAGTATTGAGTCTGGCATTCTAACATTTTTTTCATCTCATCACCTTCAGATATATTTTTATAATATTAAAAAAAAAGCATACTGAGATAAAATTCTAGAAAAACAACTCTTTTATCAAATAGTTCTTTTTGTTTTTTTTGCTATTTAAGTTATAGATCATATCTATGCATTCTGTAATTCATAACTGAGTTATCTTTTACTGATTAAATATATCTTAATTTAAAACTAAGAATAACCTGAAAGCACTTGTAAGACTATTTTTATAAATTTTTGAAAAAATTCTACAAATAATTTTTTCATTTTCTTTTAACTTTTGACTGACTATTCGAAGTCATTAAAAAATTACAATTTTCTTTTAAAAGTCATCGTTAAAATTCTAAACTTCATTTTCTTCAGGTATTTCTTTTCTTTTTCCTCCAGCACGTTCTTAAGCATTTTGTAACATTTGTAGTTATGATTCATTTTATTTATGTTTTATTGTTTCCACTTGAAGTGGCAGAAAAAAAGAAAAAAAACACTACACCACATCAATGAGATATTGGTTATAGCATGTTGGTGAATTATTGTTTGCCTATCACCTAGATGTCCTTTCTTTAAACTGAAATCGTGAATGTTTGAGAATACGTGTGAGGTAGATGTATGATCACAACTATGTGAGCAGCTCACTAATGTGAAAAGCACTTGTAATTTGCAGAAGGTCAACAGCTTTTTAGAGTTGAAGCACTTTCAGTTTTGAAGATAAAACTGGCCTCGGATAGGTTGCAGTCTCAGTTTGGTTATAAATATGTGATCAAAAGAGATTGGGAAGCCAACCATTTGTAGCAAATTTGAATGTTTGTGCTGTTTCCTATTCTTACTTAAAGAGGGTAAAGCATTTTAAGTGTATTTCTTTCATGTGTATATTAACTGCGTTTTGGTACTGTTAAACAAGACTAAATAATTATGTCTCCATAACAGGATTTTATCAAAGTTTAACTTCACAATAGTTCATTACTGGAGTAAGGCATCTTTCTTTTATCTATTTGTTCCACTTATTGAATTGAAGCCATGCTGGGGCACGACCTTTTAAGGTTTTAGTCAAATAAATCAACCTTAGGAATTTTTTTTTAAAGCCTAATACTCATTCTATCAGTCGTTTCTTACCAAACTGCTAAGTTACAGGGATGTAAACAAATCACACCAGTTGTCACGCAACAGTGGGGGACGAACACAAACACACACACTCACACACACATACAGAGTATACTGTTCTGTGATGATAAGATCAACAAAAAAGTACTCCAGCTGATGAGAGATAAATATTATTTAATAAACACAGTTTATCTTTTTATGTGCTAGTATTAGTTTCATGTGATGAAAGCATGCCAGACAGTATTTTGTAACACATCTGGTGTTCCAGCACAAGCTTCAGGCACTGCCCAAATGGCATAACATACTATTTTTAGTTTGTTATGCTATATGGGCAGTGCCTGAAGATTGTGCTGGGACACCAGACATGTGTGTGTGTGTGTGTGTGTGTGTGTGTGTGTGTGTGTGTGTGTGTGTGTGTTTGTGTGTGTGTGTGTGTGTGTGTTTCTACCCCAGCCACTTGACAACAGTGGTGATTTGTTTACATCCAAGTAACTTAGTGATTCAGCAATAGAATAATTCACACCAATAAAATTAAAAGAAAACATGAGTACTAGGGTTGATTTGTTCAACTAAAACCTTCAAGGTGGTGCCATGCAGTCCAGTGGCTAAAACAAGAAAAGAAGATAAAAGAAGACAACTACATATTTCTAACAAGATATATAAGGAAAATATTAAAAAATGAATAATTCAACAGAACAAACAACATTGCTAAGAGTACAATCAAATATTAATCAGAATGATATATCTATCCTATGGCAGATTCAATGAAATAAAACAAAATATCTGATGGTCATCACTGTAAAATAGAGATTTCCTTCAGATTAATGTATTAAGAAAATTAATTCAACCATACAAACTCAAGTACTATAAATTGTTATGTAGTTTTTAGCAGTCAATACGGAAAGATAATTGTCTCAGTAAAAGTTCATGGCATTTCATTTAGTCTTTATCATCAGTACAGTTAATATTTTAGCTATTGTTGTAAAAACAGTAGTTCACAATTTCGTTAATTGATTAGTGACATCATATATCAATCAACATTTCAGCAATTTGGTTTTATGAAAAATGATACTAGGTCTTAAGTTAAAACACAATGAGCTGTTGGTATTGTTGACCAATATCAAAATGTGTAAAATTAAAAGCCACAACTGGACAAGTCAATAAGCACTAATCATCCTCAGAACTGGACTCTACCCACTGCAAAAATAGTACAAGGGATGCTTAAAACTTTCTGAATCTGGGTAAAAGAAAATACAGGAGGATCAGTTAATTATGATTTTATTTAACATATTTCCCTCTCAGATTCACACACTTATTGCAGCAGTCACTCAGTTTTACTAAGCCCTGTAAAAAAAACTCATCAGGTTTGGCCTCCGACCAGGCCTTTTCATGATACCCTTAAAGCCAAGAACTTTTCTGTACTCCATCGTAAATACTCCTTGGTTCATTCCAACTAGATGTAAATAGATATCATTAGTAAGTACAGATCAGCTCACTGCTGTAAATATCACAAGTCTGTATATATGATTTCTGACATAGGCACAAAGTTACATAAGTAAAATAACAAATAAGGAAGATGGAGAACTTCTAACAATGTGAACAGGAAAAGTTAAGTAACCTTTATATATTTCAGGCACAAAGGCTCATCATCAGAAGTGAACAGCTTAGAAATATGAGTTTATGTAGATTCTGTATTTTGATTGCCAAACAAGCAAATATGACAGCAGCCGCAGTTTCTCAAAAATGGTGTTGCCAGTGGCCATGAAAGTCACAGTGGAGCAATAATGGATGGTTAGCTGTAGGTTGGCAGCAGTGGTGGTGAAGATAATTGTCTTGATATTGGTAGCAATGGTGGTACATGTCACAGTATTAGAAAGTGGTAGGGAGATTATACTCAATGAAATTGAAACCAATGAATCCGGACAGATGAAAGGCAAAGGATCAGCATTAAATATTGGTTTATGTAATTTAGAAATCAACCATACTACTTAACTCTACTTCATGTTCTTGGCCCTACAAAGTAAAAGTCAAAGTGGTATTTGGTAGAATTTGAAATCAAGATGTAAGGAAATAAAACTAAATCATGCCTTGTAAGATTTGTCATATTTAGACGAAAATAACAGCAGTGACTCAACTATTTATCATACTTCTAAGAGATCGATAAAATACTGAGGAATTGATACCAAATCACTTAAAGGATTCTTTTCAAATGAGGAACGTATTTTTCATATATTCAAAATATAAGAATATCAGGAGCTTCTTTTGGAAATGCTGTTTAATTTGTCAAAAGTGGAAGATATGAAGATATTTTCTGTAGTGCATGGGAAGGTAACTTCTACAGCAGAAAGGTACAGAGGTAGGTAGGTATTCAGGGAAGAAGTATGGGGAAAGTGCAAGGCTGAAGTTTTATAAGGTGGAAAAAAACAAGCTTTTTTTTCCTGAAGATGGTGAATTGGCAGAGTCATTAGAGTGTCAGACAGAACGCTTTGTAGTATTTGTTCCAACTCTTAGCACTCTGAATCCAAATACTGCCAAGGTGAACTTTGCCCTTTTTTTTCTATACAGAGTTGATTAAAAAAAAAAAAAAAGTATCAATCAAAGGTCACTCTGACTGCATCTCAAGCAAGTCAGTCTGGTGTGTCTCGAACCATGCCTGTAGAGCTTATCCTGAACGGGTGATGCTTCTCAATGGCACTGCCAGACCAGGGATCTTTGGTGATTGTCCATAGGTCCTGGCCTGAAAGTTGTCCTGAACAGGCAGGTCAGGTGTACCTCGTCGACACCCAGATTCTGCCTGAGAACCTCATCGCACCTCCACTCCATTAATCCTCTATAGAACACCTTTGTGGAATTGAAGTTACACAAGTTTGGTCCCAGACGGCAGAGTTGCTTGAGAGCAAGGTGGCACTCATGGTGCCATTCGCCTAGCCTCGGTCTCTGTTTGATCTACGACTACAGTTCGGCCAAAGAGACGAGCTGCAGGAAAGCGCGCTGCACAAACAGCGACCACACCTGTTCACCATCATCTATGAAGCCCCAGAAATGTCGCAGTTTCAGCACATGTCTGCGCATCATCAACTACAGCATGTCTAACCCTCCATTTAGCAGGTGTTGACAGCAAATGGATCACCTAACCATCGGAATGCTTCCCTTCCACAAAAAGTGGAAGAGTATGCATTCCAGTTTGGTGATGGTAGGGTCAGGACAAGGTACGACAGTCAGACAAGAATTGATGACAGATACAATGTACGCGTTCGCCACCTCCAGCCGACCTTTTAGGGAGAGCTTTTTCTCGTGACCCATTGCTGGGTGAGAGTGGCCACCCTAGTCATTATCTCACCCCAGTTGGAGGTCTGGACCAAACCAGACACTGAGCAATTTAATCAGTCTGTCAGTCCAGCATCCCACAATGGAGACACTGTTGGATGGCATGCGCTTGCTTCTCCAGGTGCTAAGCCACAAGGCCACTGACTTTTCCCGGTTAATTTTTGCTCCCGTTACTGCTTTGTATTCTTTTAGTGTCTCACCGACCAGGTCTATATGCCTGTGGCTCGACACTATGATGGTGACGTCGTTCACGTATACAGACACGCTGCTCTTGCGGGATGCCCCTCAGCATCACCAGCTTCCGCAGTAGTGGATCATGAGTCAATATATACAGAAGTGACAAGAGGGGGCATCCTTGACGAACTGAACGCATGATGTTAAATGGTCTGGACAGATGACCATTTATGTGAACTACCAAGTGGATGCCGTTGTATAAGGCAGCGATCCAACCGTGAAAGATGGGACCAAAACCAGCTGCTCTAAGGTCAGCCTCCAAGTAGTGATGGGCTACCCTATCGAAAGCTTTTGATTGATCCAAACTGATCAGCGCCCCATCCATGCCAGGTTCCTTAACTACCCTGTCTATGATGTAGTGCATCAGATGGAGGTTGTCGTCGATACTCCTACCCAGCATGGCACACGTCTGCACCTTCTCGACCAGTTTCTCAATGACAAGCACCAACCTCTCAGCTGACACTTTGGCTAAAATCTTCAAATCTGCACCTGAAGGTATCTATGACATTCGCCTGGGCTTGAAGTTATCTATGACGTTCCCCTTGTTTGGATCTTTCTTTAGCAGTACCACTGCTCCTTACTTTACAAAGATGAGGATACTCCTGTTTTGCAGCCAGTTGCAGTAGACAACTGCCAAGATGCCTCCAAACAAGTCTGGCATATGACAATAAAGTTCATAGGGCAGACCATCCAAGCCTGGTGACTTGTCTCCCGCACAGCCTGCCATTGCATCCTGTACGTCTGCAGGTGTGATGGATCTTTTACAACACTCTGCCTCTTTTGCTGAGAGTCGTGGTAGGCTATGCAGGTATGCACTAAAGTTCACTCTGCGTTTTGACTACCAGTTGTCCCAAACAGTCAGGCAAAATGTTGTTGAAAGGCCTCACACTTCCTTTCAGGCGTAAGTAATTCGCAGTCCTGTTCATCTGTCAGGGACTTAATGTTGGCTTTGTTTCCTCGTTGTGCCTCTGCCACTCGAGCCTCTCGGACGGCTCCAACTCCTTCGTTCCTCAGAGCACGCATCCTAGCTCTGACAACACATCCTTCATATTTGATGTTGAAATGTTGGTCGAGGACCAACTTCGTTGCCAGTACGTTGGATGTAATGCCAGATCTAAGTGCCTCTTCTAATTTCTTAACTAGGTCTCTCTCCAAGATGGATAAGACAGAAACATAGACAGATACATACATACATACATAGGCAGACAGACGGACAGATAGATAGAAAGGCAGGCAGACAGACACAGACAGATAGATAGACAGACATATAGATAGACAGACAGACATATATATATATATATATATATAATTGTGTTATATGAATTCATAAGAATCAAGGCACATCAACTAGTAAGACACCAGAAATGGCTAAGTACAATAACATAGAGCTCACCTTGAATACCTCAAGTATTGACAGGATATTGTAGACATGCAAGTACCAAATACAATTTAAACCAGAGATCTAGCTCAGGTATGGGTCTTTGGTATGGCATAAGTATAACAAGTAAACAAAGATGATGTCTGAAATTTACAAAAGCTGCTGCAGTAGAATTTTATTCGTTTAATGCAGTCATAAAAGATTACATTGTAATATATAATCCACTGTCATCATGTAAAATATTAAACAGATAACATTTTAAACATAGACCTGGACATAACCAACATTTGCTGGACTAGTAGTGGAATATATATCATAATGTAATTTTTCATGACTGCATTAAATAAATAAAATTCTACCGAAACAGCTGTTGTAAATTTTAAATGTCATTTGCGTTTACTGTGTGTGTGTGTGTGTGTGTGTGTGTGTGTGTGTGTGTGTGTGTGTGTGTGTGTGTGCGCGCGCGCGCGCGTAATCATTATGATATTTACAGCAAAATTATATTGTTATATATATTCAGAACTGGTAAAGTAACAGACGAAACACATTGTGGTATTTAATAATGTCCATATTTTAAACGCTATCAATGTTGATTTTGCTTCCCATATCTCATGGAGAAGGTGCAAATAGTATCAGTAAGATACTAGGAATCAACTAAATTGACTGCAACCCTCTCATATAAATTTCTGGCCTTGTGCTTTTGTAAGAAATCAATATCGATCCAGTGAAGTTTTAATATGTAGTGAGCCCTGATATGAACACAAATGCATACATCTGAACATTTTTTTTCTTTTTGGTTAAACAAGAACTGCTATCAATTTTTAAATAGGTCTGAGCTGAGAACACTTGTAATTGAAGGAAATTTCTATATGAGAACACTTGTAATTGAAGGAAATTTCTGTAACAAAATAATCTGGTTCTCTTGATCATTGGAAGCTTATGGTATTTGATTGTAGGTGAAATTAGAAATAGTAAGATGCGAGCAAACAATATGTCAGAGATATGAAGCCTTGTTATAATGATTCACTGGTGTGTTCAAACATTATAATTAGATATCATACAGATTAGCAAATTTCATTTCATCTTCTGTTTTAAATTGAATCTGTCTTTTCCATTCAACTGTGAAATACTTTATTAATTAAATCATGCTAACATCAAATGAAAAAACAAAAGAAAAAATATTAATTATAACAAGTTATTTTCATTTTTTGATAATACAAATATATTCTTCTTGTTCTTATATTATAAATGTTTACCACTGCCATGTTCCAAATATTTTTTCATGCACTATACTGGTGGGCAGATGTTATTCTTTGTATCATACTCTGCTAGTATTTTTCCATTAATCCTTTATTACAATAAACAAGGGAATGGCTTTACCAATACAAATTTCAACCAATCTGTGTTACAACCTGTATTTAAAGTGATTTCCCATAAAATTATCTATCTCGAACACTGTCAGCTTTATTTTCATTAATCTGATAAAAATCAGTTTTTCAATACCAATTGACTATAACTATTAACACATTTATGTATGATAGAATAGATATATATATATTTTTTAAAATACAACTAAGAAGAAAATGCATTGGATCGATAATATAGAGAATTTTAAAATGTAAAATATTAAAACATCAAATTCAAAAGGAATGCGAATGCAATAGAAGCAAACTGATGTAGGGTAAATATAAACCGTTCATATTCACTAGTCTAGAGGTAAACAGCTAAATTCAAATAAACAACTGAGCTATTTCAAGAATGTTCTATTTTATTATTGAGAATATAATAGATTTGTTCTTACAATCAAAGAATGAGATTTATAAAAAGAAAACTATTTTAAAAAGTGACCTCGAGAAATCTCTTCTATATTCACTTCTGAGAGTGGAATGAGAGAATAATAATTTTAAAAAAAAGTATCTAAAACAATTTATTGCAAAAATATTATTAAATGCCATTATCAATTATGAAAGGTATATTAAAACCACATCTTCTGAAATCAAGTATTAGCTCATAAATTTTCATGTGTGAGATATTGACATAAAGCAAACCAGAAAAGGAAATAATCCAACTTTTGATTTTCAAAAGTTATCGTGCAGTTTCAGGCAATGTACTTCAGAAATATATCAGCCACGCCTGCATAGGCACAGGTGTGGCTGTGTGTAAAGAAGTTTGCTTCCCAACCACATGGTTCCAGGTTCAGTTCTACTGTATGGCACTTTGGGCCTTCTACTATAGCCTCGGGCCAACCAAAGCCTTGTGAGTGGATTTGGTAAACAGAAACTGAAAGAAGCCTGTCATGTGTGTGTTGTTTTTTGAGTGTGTGGGTGTGTGTGCATGTGTCTTTGTGTCTATGTTTAGATCCCACTACCACTTGACAACCGGTGTCGATGTGTTTATAGAAGACACTTGCCCAAGATGCCACGCAGTGGGACTGAACCCAGAACCATGTGGTTGGTAAGCAAGCTACTTACCACACAGCCACCTCTTCTAATTTCCTGAATACAAACATATACATTATCTTTAGTCAAATAATCTTGCTTTATTCCTATCTATACTTTTAACTATTTTTATCATCTGCTTTTAACTTAATGCCTTCAAAATATTGCACAAACATTTTTTTAATAATATTTAAGCTAACACGGAAGCTCCTCACCAGCGTTTCTTAGAGTGAGGTGAGCTCACAGAGGGGTAGTAAATGCCAAGAGGAGATTGGATGTTTAGAAGTTTTTAAATCCTATTGATATCAAATGAAAAACAAAAAGCAAAATTATGTACAGTTTACATTAATCAGAGTGGTGACCTCATTTTGATTGTTGTTTTCCCTACATTTTGGCCGTATACGCACCCGCCTTCTTCAGGTGTCTTGTGATTCACCTTAGTGGATAAAGGCATTAGTTAAAGCAGTGCAATCAGCTAGAGGTCCAAGTAAGACACTAAGGTGGATCACAAGACATCTGAAGAAGGTTGGAGCATACAACAGCTGAAACATAGCAAAAGCAACCATCAAGATGAGGACAGCATCCCAACTGATGTTAAACAATGTACATAATATAAAATTCCTCATCTCAGAAAAATAAAATTGAGAAAAAATTAGTTACAATAAATTATTTTCAAGTTTGAATTCAAATATTTTCTTCTTGTTCTTATATTTGAAAAAACAAATGTATTTACCCTGCCATGTTCCAAATATTTTTTTATGCACTATAACTATGGTCAGATGTTATTTTTAGTACCGTATTCTGCTAGCATAGTTGTGGTTTTTCTTAGAAATAAAATATTTAAACCAGGTACAATACTTATATTTTAAATACATTTTCAAAGATACAAAACAAAACTATTATTGGTATTAGAATATGAGGACAGTGTGTTATCAGTGAGCATAAAATATGACAGATGATGTGCCAAGGTTCAAAATAAGTTAGTTATATAAGTCCTCACCTAGTCTAGTAATTACTATAAATATTTAACATAAGGGGCACTAGTTCACAAATATCTAAAAACAAAAAGGCACATGCTGGATGGAGTGATATACAAAAATATGAATAACAAACTATTGTACAAAATTAATTCTGTTTGATAAAATAATCTCCAAAAGAGGATCTTTTGTAAAATGCCTTCTAGAGAAAGGAGGTGCTAAGCTACAACAGTTTGAGAACCACTACCCTCAATTGTCATTCTGTCTAATAGAAACAGCTGTCAAATCTCTCGCAAATCAAACTCTACCATCTTAAAACTGGAAATGAATTCATCAGATAATGTAGTTCCAGAAGAAAATAGATGAAACAGTCATGGTTGGAACACCTGTAACCACAAGGTTTGCTTGATCAGCGAGCTACATAACAACAATTAAATGACACTAATAGTGTCACAAAGATCATGTTTTCATTTTGCACACCTTGTTCAAGAGCAATTTGTGAGAATTCAATAAAATATATCAGGTACCTCTTAAAGTTTTAATAGTTTCCAAAATCTCTTGACTCACTTCATCAACACTTTCTAATAATAACCATGCACTTATTCTCTGTCTCACTCTTCCATCCTTTTAATATCCTTTCATCTTATCATTGAAATAACAAGCTGGAATCAAGCTTACAAGAAGCAGTCTTATCTTCTGTTCTGTTGCTCAGCAATAATTTGACTCAATTTCAACAATGGGTAACAGAAACCTAGTATTATATTCTGAGCTGAAATCCTGTCAAGGTCAACTTTGCCTTTCATCCACTTGGGGTCAATAAAATAAGTACCAGTTGAATACTGGGGGAAAGGGTCAATGTAATTGACTAGCCTCCTTCTTCAAAATTTCGGGTTCTGTGCCTACAGTAAAAAGAATTATCAAAAAACTATTCAGTAAAACTAAAATAAAGCATATTTTGAGGAAAGCAGGCTTCACATATGACATAACATGTCTCCACAATCCTCAGAGGGCTGCTGAAGACAGCAATTCTCAAGTCAGGAGAATGTAAGTCCCTGCTTGGAGAAGATACCAGATGCTAATATTTCCAAAAGATTTGTAATTCACTGTATTCAGTCAGATGAAATAAAATGTTAGAAAGTATTTCACTTCCCATAAGAAATACCAGCATAAGATACAAATCCTCAACTCATGCATATATAAGCCAATACTGTATCCATTTGCCCAATGTATAGGTGCAGGTATGGCTATGTGGTTAAGAAGTATGCCTCCCAACCACAGTGAAGGTGTGTGGCTTAGTGGTTAGGGTATTCAGCTTGCGATCATAAGGTTGTGAGTTCAATTCTCAGTGATGCATTGTGTCCTTGAGCAAGACACTTTATTTCACGTTGCTCCAGTCCACTCAGCTGGCAAAAATGAGTACTACCTGTATTTCAAAGGGCCAGCCTTGTCATACTCTGTAACATGCTGAATCTTCCTGAGAACTACGTCAAGAGTACACGTGTTTGTGGAGTGCTCAGCCACTTGCACATTAATTTCGGATCAACTGGAACCCTCGTCATAACCAACAGGTGCCAATTTTTTTGTTTTTTCCAATGACATGATTTTGGGTTCAATCCCACAGCACAATACCTTGGACAGAGGCGTCTTCTACTATAGCCCCAGGCCGAACAAAAGACTTATGAATAGATTTGGGAGATGGAAACTGAAAGAGGCTTGTTGTATATGTATGAACGTATGTGTGCATGCATGTATGTATTTGTGTCTCATTGTCTTGATATCACATGATAGTTGTAAAAATATGTCCAGCCATGGTGGAATATTATCTTGCTTGGAAATAAGTGAGGGTTAGCAATAGGGAGGGCAGCTGGCTATGGAAAATCTTAGTAAAAGAATTCCATCTATATGATCCATGCAAGCATGGAAAGTGGATGCTGAGATGATAACAATGACTTTGATTTAATAGCAACTTAAAATCCTGTCAAAATTACACTAGCATTTTACCTTGAGAGAGATTATTCTTTAGACCAGTTCAAAACTAAATTTAACACAAAGCAGACTAACTTCTACTGACCTTTCTATATCTCTCCTCTCTATCTTCTATTCTAAATCTCGTAGCCAAATTTTCTTACCTAAATATTATTTTTGATAAAATTAAAATTAGGTAACACCTCCCTATATACTGAGTTCAAATACTGCTCAATTTGACTTCATCTTTTAGCCTTCCAGGGTCAATAAAATAAGTGTTGGTCAAGTACTGGAATTAATATTGTTGAATATACTCTAAAAGATGCTGTCCTGGTAAAAGAATGAAATAATTTTTGTCATGACATGTGCTAAATATACCACATTTAATACTATCTCCAAAGCATATATTTCTAGAATACAGAGTGGTCACATCCTTGTACTTTGAGAGTATGCCCTGGCTCATTGCCATCTTCTTTCTCACCCTCTCTCTCTCTCCAACTGGGATGACCACATATACCTTCTGCTGCAAGACACTTGTTTCTGTCCCTCTATCATAGTTCAACCTTTCATCACCTGGCACAAAGCCACCTCTTTCAATACCTCTTCCCCTCTCAATTGAGGGGACTTTGTCTCACAAGTTATATGGTGACTTCACTGGTGCTGGTGCCACATAAAAAGCACCCAGTCCACTCTGTAAAGTGAATGGCATTAGGAAGGGCATCCAACCATAAAACCATGCCATAGCAGACTTCACTGGTGCCACATAAAAAGCACCCAGTACACTGTAAAGCGGTTGACATTAGGAAGGGCATTCCACTGTAAAAACCATGCCAAAGCGGCTAATGGAACTTGGTGCAGTCCCCCCAGGCTTATCAGCTCCAGTCAAACCATTCAACCCATGCCAGTATGGAAGGCAGATGTTAAATAATGATAATGTTGACAATGAGAGTGATGTGAAAAATAGCAGCTTTTTAGTTTTATTTCTATATGTTGTACAAATATTTTTGAACAGGTTTACATTTTTTCCCAGACTATCATGGTAGGGAAATGGTTTGAAAAATTTAATCATTAACTGCATCCTTTTTGAAAAAATAATTTTTTTCTAATGTTCTTATTCAACTGTTAAAAATCAATTTCTAAAAATGAATTAAAAATAGAAATGCTCAGTTTTTATCATCACCTTTCCTCATATTCATCTACAATCTGTCAAAACTTCTATGTTTGATTGTAAACATTTCTTTAAATTTAAACAAAAATTAAATGAAGACCATGACCTTTGCAGCCCTCAAAGACTACTGAGATTGAGGCGGTCAATGCTTAATTCTACTACTCCAAAATATTTTTTTAAAAACAAGCTACCAAATACAATCAAGTCAACAGGAGAAAAAAAAAAGTCTAAATAAACTAGTGATGAGCTGTGTCAACAAAATTCATAAGGTAAATGGGTGTGCCATGAGAAGAGGTGAACTTTAACGTCTAGGGCAGGTCCTTTCTCAGAGACACAAACTTATCTGACAATAAGGTTGTTATGATTATATGTGCAGGGTTTGATGAATTTTGGAAGCAATATTAATAGGGAAATTAAGAAACCTCATTAAAAAAAAAGTGAAAAGGACAAAGTTGTTCAGTACAAAACCAAAATCTTCTTACCCACCCCCTTCATAATTCATACAGAAATATTCAACTATAGGAATAGTTCAATCGTTCATTTACTTTATTTGAAAAGCTACTGCAGCCTGCAGTATTTCTCCTGAAAACAATATGAAATGTCATTATTTCCTGAGCGTTACAAGTCAGATTTAAAGGATAAGATTAAATTTAACAGTGAGGTGAGCCTTTAGGGTGTTCAAGACTCACTTTTCATACATGCAAAGCAAAACATACCCAGGTTTTGACTTAAAATGAAACAAGAATATTTGTCCTTTGCTTCTAAAGATGCTATATTCATAATGAGTCACCTACAATTAAAACACCATTGAAATAATTATCTCACAAGAATATTTCTTACAAATAGTATATTTACCTTACGAAGCTATTTTCTCAGCAAGTAAATATTTCAATAGCTAAAAAGATTGATTTACTTACCTAAAGTAATATATTATTTCTACCCTCAAAATTTGCACATATTAAGACAGTAAGGCTCCATTCTTATCCTAAAAATATTGGGCGAATTTGAAGAAAAATTGATAAACATAGTAGGTCCCATGTGCACATACCAGATGAAGCTTTTATTCTACAAGCAGACTGTCTCTGTTTTGTGCTAATCCAACAGCTACTATTATCTATCATAGCTGCTGCACTGAAGGAACTTTGCAACAATGTCCCATTAAACGACAGTTCTTGGCGTAACACATGGATACAATTGAATCGCAACAACCAAATTTTCTGTTGACGTGCTCTGCTGTCTTCAGCTATTTATCACTTTCACGACTATTGCTTCGTACATTTCCCACTCCCCTCTCTTGTACATTCCCCTATCACCTAAAAACGACTACCCGCACAGTTAACACCGCCCTACCACACTTTATGGCCGGCAACAATTTCAAGTAGGAGATCAATAAACCTGATCTTATTTATGTGCTTGTTTGTTTCTTTCTTTATTTGTTTTCACGTTTTATTTTTATTCATTTTCATTTTATATCCTTTTAGAGATGCCTAACAATGATTGGTTCGTTCTTTCTGTTGCAGAGCAATATTTAATAACAATAGGAAAATACCAAAATAATTAATTAGTTGTCTGCTAAAACACAAATACATTCATTTTTATATAAATATATATGTATACACTCATGCAATTATACATATTTGGTATATTGACACGACATAGACAACTTCCTTTCTTTCACACCCTCTTCCTCAATCGAACGTGTCAGTTCATTATCGTACTCTTTTTTTTTCTTTTTTTTTTCTTGTTTCTCATTGAAAATATATTCTTACTACGACCCAGTAAATTTATCAATGAATGTCCGTCCATATGAAAAGAATTAGCAACTTAACTCGCTGCCAATATCCCTACTGCAGTAAGAAATCATCAAATGAAACTGGTTGCAGCAATGGACTGAACGAACGAAGGAAAAAACGAACGAAGTAAACAGACAGGTTTCATCCTCGGATGGGTGCCAGTAAATGGATGGATAGATAGATAAATGGGTGGATAGATGGATAGACGGGTTAGATTTCTAGAACTTATGATATATCCTACAAACAGACCAGCAGAAAATAGAACTTGGTATTATTATTATTTTATAACATGTACTGCACACGTGCAAAATGAACTCTGTTAACGCGGATGTGGCAAGATAACAAACTGGTAGTAGAAATTACAAACCAGCCAAACTAACAAATCTTTATTGATACACATAAGATGAGGATGTGTGGTATTGAATATACAACGGATAATTTCTCAAGAAATGGTAAAGATTAAAAAAGAAAAACAAGTAGAGGGCAATAGGTTTGAATTAATGATAATAAAATTGTGATTTTCATTGAGTAATGGGGAAGTAAAAATAAAAATTAAATATAAACTAACAACAGATGGACTTGAAAATAGACGAAATAACAATCATGGGCTGATCAGCAACTGCTTGTTAATTATTAAAAGTCTGCTTTCAAATAAGTAATCTTGTATGTATATATGTACATCCTATAAACATATTAATGTGTCTATGTATATTCACGTATTCACAAACACAAACAGAACATATAGAAGCAAACATACGATCGTGTATATTTATATGTGTGTATGTGTATATATATATATATATATATATATAATGTGCGTGTGTGTATGTACGTGTATATGTGTGTATACATATATGTATACACACGGTTACACATAGAAATACATTACATACATACATACACATGTATATATATACAGACACACACACACACACACAGAAGTTATATGGTTAATGTTTAACGTAAACGGAAAGAACGGGACAGCGTTAAAATAAGTTTAAATAATATGTAGATGCATTCACGATATAAGTTGAAAATAAATAAATAAATAGATAAATGCCAGTTAGTAAAGTGTAACTTCTTACCTCTGTGTCTATAACGAAGCACCATTTGTGTCTAAGCAGTCGATGTGTCGACAATACTGAGCTGACATCAATTAGTAGCCGCAGATTAGAAAAACACAAGGCTTCTCGATGTTCTTATTACTGAATGCCCAGTATGAGTTACAAAATGCTTCTGTCACGTTAGTATCTCGGTTAACAGGATATGCGATTTCTTCCCTTCCATAGGTTGCTTTTCTTCTGTTGTACTTGCTTTGTTTGTTTGGTGTTGTTATTGTTGTTGTTGATGATGATGATGACGTTCGTGGAGGTGGGTGTGGCGATAGGTGTGAGGATATGTGGTTGTTGCTGTTATTGTTATTTGTTTATCTCCCTTCTAACACCTTCAAGGAAGATGAAATGATCCATCAGTGAAGCTGCATTCACCAGTAAAAATGTTTAGGGTGATAGCAGTAACTGGAAAAAAAAAATCACACACACACATACGCCACGTGTGCACACACCACGCGCACACATACACTCACACACACACACACACACACAGATAGAGAAAGAAAGAAAGTGTAGAGAGAGAAAGATGAACGACCGAAGAGAGTGAAGCAGTTAGGAATGAGATCTTATGGCTTGAGCAGGGTCTGGAGCCCAATATTAACTTGTGTATCCAATGGTTGACTATGCAGGGGCCCCAGTTCATTACTTTACATTGGGATTATAATGGAGCTATGGTTGCCCTGGTTACCTGTAAACACACATGTATGCATATCTATGTATGTAACCACGTGCGTGTGTGTGTGTGCGTGTGTGTATGTGTGCACATGTCTTGTGGTTGTGTAAATTTATAGCTGCATATATGCATGTAATCATATATACATACATACACACACACATACACAAATACATATATACATACATGCATATATATGTATGTATGTATGTCTATGTATGTATATATATATCATCATTGCCATCATTTAATGTCTGTTTTCCATGCTGGAATGGGTTGGACAATTTGACAGGAACTGGTATGGCCAGGATCCACACCAAGATCCATTGTCTGTTTTGGCATGGTTTTTACTGCTGGATGCCCTTCCTAACATCAACCACTTTACAGAGTGGACTAGGTGCTTTCTACATGGCATAAGCACCAGTGCTTTCTACATGGCACCAGCATTAGTGCCTTTTATGTGACACCAGCACCAGTGCTTTTTATGTGGCACCAGTACTGATAGGGTTACCAAGTAACTTGTAAGACAAAGGTCCCTTTCAGCTGGGAGGAGGGGGTAGTAGGGTGAAAGTACTAATTGATGAGGGATTAGAGCTATAGAGGGGGTAGGTGTTTTGCTGCAGATACATGAATACTCCAGTTGAAAAAGAAAGGAAAGGCAAGTTAGAGAGTAAAATGAAAGAGAGAAGGCAAGACAGAGAATAAAATAAAGAGATCAATATTGGAAGAGATGATGGTGAAGACATGTTGGGACATGCCCTCAAATGATTTTAAGGGTGGTGAGAATACGTGGGCTGATACAGAGGTTTGGACTCGATGGGCGGGTAGATTGGAGGTGATAAGACAAACGATGGAGCGAGATATTGGAGAGGCTCAGGGGCAGGTAGGGGTTGTGGTAGGTATGCGAGGACATTGAGGATGATAGCAGAGAAGCGAGGTGTTAATGATGTAGAACAACGCAGAGGAGAGAAGACACAGAAAAGAGGTGGTAGGTGGAGACAGTAGGCATGGGAAGATAATGGGAAATGGAAGCGGTTCAAGGTGGGGAAGGAGGTAATTGAGAGAATAGCGGGATGTAGTAAGTACCTATTCTGCTCCCAGATGATACAGAAGTGATGGGTTTAGAGGATAAAAGGTAGGAGGGAAATGATTGATGGGGACTTTTTACATGATATAAGCAGAGCCCCTCACAGACAAGCATTAAATAAGCCTTAACCAAAGTCATTTAGGATATCAATTCTGCTGTGGTGGACAGGTCTTTGAGTACAGCAAGGCACCCAATATTTTGGTCCTTGGTTATCTCCTTCATAAGGCTCAGTGTCTTGAGTTCAGCCTTCAGTACTATGTCCCATGTCTTCCTGGGTCTCCCTCTTCCATGAGTTTCATTCCCTTTAACTGATCGGCACTTCTTTATGCAGCTGTCCTCATTCATACACATCACATGACCAGTCTTTTCCCTTTGCACACTGCATCTAATTCCTCTCATGCATAACTTTTCTTCCAACACACTAGCACTCTGTCACTCATGTACACCAACATTGCACATCCAGCAGAATGTATTAGCTTCATTCCTCTCTAGTCTTCACATGTCCTCTGGATTCAAGTCCCACATCTCACTACCTCATCGCCGTCATTATCATTGTCATTGTATGTATATATATATATATATATATATATATATATATATATATATATATATATATATATATATAGAATGAATGGGAGAAAGAGAGCCTGCCGTATGTCGACCCAACAGAGGGACCAGCTATCCGAGTTGATAGTACCAGGGTAGATAAAGCAATTAAGAGTATGAAGACAGGGAAAGCCCCCGGCCCATCAGGAATCACTGCAGAGATGCTCAAAATATCTGGCAGTGTTGGCTACAGCCTAGTCACCCGTATTACGAACCAGGTGTTACACGAAGGAGTCATACCCAATGACTGGTGTAGCAGCACCATAGTCAACTGCTACAAAGGCAAAGGTGACGCTTTAGATACAAATAACTACAGAGGCATCAAGCTGTTAGATCAGGTTATGAAAGTTACAGAGAGGGTCATAGCCCAACTAATTAGGGAGTGAATCAATTTAGATGAGATGCAGTTTGGGTTCGTGCCAGGTAAAAGCACTACTGATGCCATATTTCTAGTAAGACAGCTGCAGGAGAAATACCTAGCCAAGGATAAACCTCTGTACTTGGCTTTTGTTGACATGGAGAAAGCCTTTGACAGGGTCCCCCGATCCCTTATCTGGTGGTCAATGAGGAAACTTGGCATAGAAGAATGGTTAGTGAGAGCTGTGCGAGCCATGTACAGAGATGCTGCCAGTAAGGTGAGGATTGGAAATGAGTACAGCAATGAATTCTGGGTAGCGGTAGGGGTCCACCAAGGTTCCGTCCTCAGCCCCCTCCTATTTATCATAGTCCTCCAGGCGATCACAGAGGAGTTCAAGACAGGTTGCCCCTGGGAGCTCCTCTATGCTGATGACCTTGCACTAATTGCGGAGTCACTATCAGAACTAGAGGAGAAGTTTCAGGTGTGGAAGCAAGGACTAGAATCGAAGGGCCTTAGAGTCAACCTAACTAAAACCAAAATCCTAATAAGTAGGAAGGTAAATAAAACACAAACCCCTTCAGGTAGATGGCCCTGCTCAGTATGTAGAAAAGGAGTAGGTAGTAACTTTATAAGATGTACCCGGTGCAAGCTATGGACACATAAGAGGTGCAGCAATATCAAAGGTAGGTTAACTAGGACGTTAGTTTTTGTATGTGGCAGATGTTCAGGTGCAATAAAGACTGTAAACAAACAGGAAACAACTCCTATCTCATTCCAGAGTGAAAAACTAGAGGTAGTCGATAGCTTCCGCTATCTGGGTGACCAAGTTAGTAGTGGGGGTGGGTGTGCTGAAAGTGTAGCTGCTAGAATAAGAATAGCCTGGGCAAAGTTTAGAGAGCTCTTACCTCTGCTGGCGACAAAGGGACTCTCACTCAGAGTAAAAGGCAGACTGTATGACGCATGTGTACGAACAGCCATGCTACATGGCAGTGAAACATGGGCTGTAACTGCTGAGGACATGCGTAAGCTTGCAAGGAATGAAGCCAGTATGCTCCGTTGGATGTGTAATGTCAGTGTGCATACCCGTCAGAGTGTAAGTATCTTGAGAGAAAAGCTGAACATTAGAAGCATCAGTTGCGGTGTGCAAGAGAGACGATTGCGCTGGTATGGACATGTGGGGAGAATGGATGAGGATAGCTGCGTGAAAAAGTGCCACACCCTAACAGTTGAGGGAACCCGTGGAAGAGGTAGGCCCAGGAAGACCTGGGCTGAGGTGGTGAGGCAAGACCTTTGAACATTGGGCCTCACTGAGGCGATGACTACTGACCGAGACCTTTGGAAATGTGCTGTGCGTGAGAAGACCTGGCAAGCCAAGTGAGATTGTTGGCAGTGCCCCTGGACTGGCTCTTGTGTGGGTGGCACATAAGATGCACCATTTTGAGCGTGGCCGTTGCCAGTACCGCCTGACTGGCCTTCGTGCGGGTGACACGTAAAAGCACCCACTACACTGAGTGGTTGGCGTTAGGAAGGGCATCCAGCTGTAGAAACTCTGCCAAATTAGATTGGAGCCTGGTGTTGCCATCCGGTTTCACCAGTCCTCAATCAAATCGTCCAACCCATGCTAGGATGGAAAGCGGACGTTAAACGATGATGATGATGATGATGATATATATATATATATATATATATATATATATATATATATAGTTTTAGGGAAAAGAACCAAGTAACTATATATTTATATATATTTTATATATATTTTAATCCGTAAAGCTCAATATAATTTTAATTTTTTATAAATTGATTTTAATTGAGTTTTTACCTGTAATTTTGGATTTTGTCCCTAATATTATTATATATATATATATATATATATATATATATATATATATATATATATATATATATATATAAGAGCATTCTCTTTTCCATCACATATATATATATTTCATTTATATTAAGGGTATTACTATACATAAATGCCTCAGCTAGGAGGGACTCTTAAAGTCAAAACTACCATAATAAACAAGGGAATAATTAATGATTTTTTTCCCATATGAGGTTTTTCACACTAACTACTTGATGAATTCTTACAAAGATTTTATACTATTTTTAAATTGTATATATATATATATATATATAGTAGAATGATAAGAAGAAAGTTCTTGGTACAGTATAATATATTTGAAAAAAATGAGTAGAGATGGCTTTTGGAGAGATAATTTTTAGTTTAATAATAATGTTTACAATTGGTGACTGGTATGAGTTTCAAGCTTTAAATAGCTGGCCATTTGAAGCTTGAAACTCATACCAGAGTCACCAATTGTAAACATTATTATTAAAATAAAAATTATCCCCCAAAAAAGCCATCTCTACTCATCTTTTCAAATGTATATATATAAACGCACACACCCCCACACACACAATCACACACACACACACACACACACACACACACACACACACACACACACACACACACACACATAATATAAATATGCATGTATATATATAAATATATTTTATGTAGTTGAGCAGTATATCCTTGGTTATGGTATATAACTGGTTAGAAAGTTACCATTGGTTTCACGCCCACTATTGCACCTGGTAATATAGGTAACTCATCAAACCTACTGGCCAGAAGCACAAGGCCTCTTTACTGTACCGTCTTGATCAGTTTGGTGGTAAAAAAGAATGAAATTAAAAAACCCTTTCTGAGAGGGAAAGAAGAGTTACCTTCCCTTGAACAATTCCAGCTATGACAAAAATGGGTCAATCTGTGTATGTTTTATTCCATTCTCTATTCCACAAACACAGAAGATCATACTTCCAAAATGAATTTTCTGTCATGAGGGTATCTGCTAAAAATTTCACTTTTCAAATTCAGGAAAGTACCTACATCTTGTGAATTTTCTAGAATCATTGTCCTTTCAGCTAAGCAAAGTTTGCACCATCTACTTCCATTGAGGTATGGCCCAGGTTGTTCCAGCAGCTTCCAATTAATTTTGTATGGCATTCCCATCTTTTAAACGCCATATATAGCTACCTAATGTTGTAACGTTGCACCTCTTTGAGATCCTACAAAGGACCTATGGTTATTTAACCTGGCCTTAAAGGGACCTTCTATTACTCCAATATATTTCTATGTGTGTGTCCTTTCATTACTGCTGCTGCTTTTGTTGGGACTGAATCTAAAATTTCAGCTATACCTCTCTCAATAACTTCCATAAATTAATTCATCAACTTGATACCTCCCTAATCATACAGCCATGCCAGTGCCTACTGGTATATCTGTAGGTAACCTATACCTATATCCATATATATCATCATCATCATTATCATCATTATCATCATCATCATTTTATGACTACTTTCTCTGCTGGTATAAGTTGAATGGTTCGGGATCCAATAGATCAAAGGACCACACCTTACTTCAATGTCTCAGTTATTACATGGCTTTGATGGCTGAATGCCCTTCCTAACACCAACCATTTGATGGCTGAATGCTCTTCCTAACACCAACCATGTCCTCAGTGCATTTTTCATGGCAACAGCTCTAAGGAGGTTGTCTCACCTTCTGCTCAAGTAAAGCATTCTTCCAAACTTGTGTTGAGTCTGCTCAGTATGCCAACCACTTTACAAATTGTATTGAGAGCCTATTTTCACGACCATTGGAGGTTGATGCACTTCTCACAAATGCAGGTTTGTGAGATGGTTGTGATCTGTAAACAGTTTTGAGTAGGAACCAGAAAGTGGAGTATGAACATGCAATGTGCATGTACACACTGAATTCATAAAACAGAAGAGAAGAAAAACGCAATGCGCATGTCAAAATAAAATGGAAGAGAAAAATAAAATAAGTTATATGATGGTCTACATGCCACATCTGACAGTTTTGCTGCAATGTTGTTGTTTATAGCATCAACACTAATGAGGTTACTTTGTAACTTGCAAGACTTAAGAGTCTCCAAATCTGAAAGAGAGAATAGGGGAGAGAGTGATGGTATTGAGAGAAATGATGGGAGAAATTAAAGTATGAGGGGAGGAATAGACCTATTATGAGAGGGTGGCAGTGGGGTGAGTAATAGAGGAAACAGTGTTGTGGAGAGCAATGGAAAGGAAAGAGTCAGTGGTTTATAAGAAAGAAAGCAGGACAGTGATAAGGATGATGGGGTGTGTTGAGCATGGAGAACCAGTGCTATCTTATCTTATAAGAATAAATATAGCTGGTGGGATGAGTGGAAGTATGCATGAGAGAGGGAGATAGAGATGAGGGTGAGAAAGAGCCAGAACAATGGGGTGTGAGTCAGTGAAAGAAAAAGAGGTGGGGAGGATGTTGTGGAGGTAAGGCAGAGTGATCTGAGGGTGTTGAGATGGTGGGGAAGCTGTATGAAGAGAACAGTGAGAGAAAAAGAGGTAAGGAATCAGGGAGTAGTGGATGAATGCAATGAGAGAAATGAGATAAAGAATCATGAGGGTATCACAGAAGTAGGAGGTGGAGAGCAGAGGATGAATGAACAACTAACTGTTTAGGCTATCATCACTAACTGTTTAAAGTTTTGTCTACCATACTTGCTCTCAGTGCAAGTTTTCTCCAGTACAGCATGTCATCAATTGTCAGAGTCCTTTGTCATCTCTTTTGGGAGGGTCAGCATCTTGAGATCAGTTTTCATTTTATTGTCCTATGTCTTTCTAGGTCCTCTTTTTATGCAGCTGTGATCATCCATATGCATGATATGCCCAAGCTAACATTAGTTTTCTCTCTTGTATCATCATCTGATTTCTCTTACACACAGTTCTTCTCACAATTTATTTGTGCCCCATCTTTCAAGTACATTACAAATCAGCAAAGCATACTCACTTCATTTTTTTTCAAGTCTTCCCAAGTCTTCTACATCCAAAGCCCATTTCTCTTTCTCATTACCATATAGCATCACACTTTACAGACAAGCATTAGGCAATCTGTCCTTCTGTAGAAGAAGCTCTTTATTGTCAGCAGAGGTAGCAGTTCTCTGAATTTTTACCAACCTGATCTTATTCTAGCTATGCTTTCACAGCACTCCCCACCCAACCACTACCATTGCTCATTAGATCACTTAGCTAACAAAAACTATTAATTACTTCTAGGAAGCTTTCTGAGCAGTTAAGAGAATTTATTTCCAGTGTGCTGTCTGTGTTTAATATTCCTGTGCATCTGTTATGTATGAAGGTTATTTTCCAATTGTCTCATGACAATAATAGTAGTAGTTTAGAATTTCAACTACCTATTCCATTTCTGCATGCCAAGCTCAGTGATTGCCATGAGACATTAAAGTTTTATCTTCTTTTCTACTTAGCACATCTTTAGACTTGGTAATATTACTTTAACCCTTTAGCATTTAAAATAGCCTAGAGTGTCGGGCTCACAATCATGAGGTAGTGAGTTTGGTTCCCGGATTGGGCTGTGTGTTGTGTTCTTGAGCAAGACACTTTATTTTACATTGCTCCAGTTGACTCAGCTGCAGAAATGAGTTGCGACACCACTGGTGCCAAGCTGTATCAGCCTTTGCCTTTCTTTTGGATAACATTGGTGGCATGGACAGGAGAAAGCTGGTATGCATGGGCAACTGCTGGTCTTCCATAAACAACCTTGTGCCTCAGAGGGTAACTTTCTAGGTGCAATCCCAAAGCCATTCATGACGAAAGGGGGGTCTTTACCCTTTTTATCCGGCCCAAATATTCAACCTGTTTTATGCTCAAACTCGCTAGATCTGGCCTTTCACATCTACCCTACAACGTCATTTTACAAATAAACAGTCACATCGTCAACATCTCAAAGCTATGAAGTAATGTAGGATTAATTCAAAATGATGTTAATACATAAGCCTTACATTTGACAAAGTAATCTGAATGTTACAGGGTTAAAGACCTTCAATTCCAGGTTTTGCTTCCATTTTCTGAAATTTCTCCTCCAATTCTAACAGATTTTGCTGTAAGAATTTAATCATCAGCATACAGAAGCTCCCACAGGTAGCCAGTGTTAAACTCCTCTTATGGCATGAAGGACTATAATAAACAACAGAGGGTTGAGGATTGTGCCCTGAGAGACCCACACAATCATGCTAAATTCGTTTGAACCACCAGATGACAGATTGATAAACACTGTCAAAAAAGCTTTCTCAAAATCTACAAATGCTAGACATATAGGTTTACTCCAAGCTAAATGTTTCCCTCACTGTTGTCTGACTAAGAAAATGGCATTGGTAGGTGGTACCTATTCCTGGCACAAAGCCAAACTGCATCACATCTAGGCTAATCCTGTTCCTAATCAATTTTGCAATAACTCTAACTTTCATGACCTGGTTCAACAATTTCATACATCTGTAGTTTCCTTTCTCTCTTGCATTCCCTTTGCTTTCCTAAGAGTTTGCAATGAAGCTGCTACACCAGTCATTGGGTATGAGACCTGTTATTATCTGCTGTGTGTGTGTGTGTGTTTGTGTACACATGAACACACACACACACACACACACATATAAATGTATGTGTTTAGATGTACATATATGTTTATATAAAACATATAAATATATATATTTACAAACACATGTATATACATGTAAACATATACATATATATATATATACATATATATATATTTATTTATACATGTATATATCACACATGTATATTTATACATATACATATATATACATATATATACACAAATATATATATACATACATATATATATATATATATATATATATATATATATAGTGTAGTATATTGCCACTTAAGTGTGGCTGACCCTTAGGGGTGGATGTTACTGTTGCTTTTAGCCCCAGGAGGACATCTCCTCCAGCTGGCTTATCGACACACAACTGTGTCCTGTTTGCCAAGGGAAGTTATCCCTCTCACCATGATCTGTAGCACGAACGGATCCGGATTTCAGGGTTATTTCCCTTCGTCAGCGTTCGACGGCCACTGACCTTGGTGAGAGAGACAAAAACGTGGCAATCTTATATCTACTTTTCCAGTGAAATTCTTCACTGATATCGAAAAGGTGAAAACAAGCAATGTTAATTCTCTAAATGAAGTATTAACAGTAACTGCACGATAAAGTGTAGTATATTGCCACTTAAGTGTGGCTGACCCCTAAGGGTGGATGTTATTGTTGCTTTTAGCCCCAGGAGGACATCTCCTCCAGCTGGCTTATCGACACACGACTGTATCCTGTGGCTGTCGATTGCCAGGTTTTTGTCTCTCTCACCAAGGTCAGTGGCTGTCGAACGCTGACGAAGGGAAATAACCCTGAAATCCGGATCCGTTCGTGCTACAGATCATGGTGAGAGGGATAACTTCCCTTGGCAAACAGGACACAGTCGTGTGTCGATAAGCCAGCTGGAGGAGATGTCTTCCTGGGGCTAAAAGCAACAGTAACATCCACCCCTAGGGGTCAGCCACACTTAAGTGGCAATATACTACACTTTATCGTGCAGTTACTGTTAATACTTCATTTAGAGAATTAACATTGCTTGTTTTCACCTTTTCGATATCAGTGAAGAATTTCACTGGAAAAGTAGATATAAGATTGCCAGGTTTTTGTCTCTCTCACCAAGGTCAGTGGCCGTCGAACGCCGACGAAGGGAAATAACCCTGAAATCCGGATCCGTTCGTGCTACAGATCATGGTGAGAGGGATAACTTCCCTTGGCAAACAGGACACAGTCGTGTGTCGATAAGCCAGCTGGAGGAGATGTCCTCCTGGGGCTAAAAGCAACAGTAACATCCACCCCTAGGGGTCAGCCACACTTAAGTGGCAATATACTACATTTTATCGTGCAGTTACTGTTAATACTTCATTTAGAGAATTAACATTGCTTATATATATATATATATATATATATACACACATAGAAATATATACATATATATATATATATATAAATATACACTCACACACACACACACACATATATATACATATATTTGCACATATATATTGGGTCATCCCATAAATAATGTGTTTTATTCAATTGCATGGACTAAAAGTTGGAGGGGGACAGGATAAACTACCTGTATCAACTTGCTATAAAAGCAGGTAGCAATTTTACCTTGTCTTATTCTTAGTGCAGGTTTTGAAGAGTGCAGTTTGATTTTAACAGTTATTTTTTCAAAGCTATAATGGAAGTGACAAAGGAGCATATTCAGCATATTTTGCTTTATGAGTTCAATAAAGGCAACAGCACAACAGAAAGTGCAAGGAATATTAATACAGTATATAGGGATCAAACAATAAGCATAAGACAGTGTCAACAGTGGTTCCAGAAATTCTGAGCCAGAAACTACAGCCTAGAAGATGAGCCTCATCCTGGAAGATCTGTAGAGCTCAATGAGGATGTCCTGCAAACCCTGGTGGAACGAAATCCCATCGTAACTGTTGAGGAACTAGAAGAGAAGCTCGGATTTGGTCGGTCAATCATTTATCGACACCTGTGTTAGAAGAAAAATGACCATCTTTGGTTTCAAGATAAAAGGTGTTCTTCCATCAGGATAATGTTTGGCCACATACAGCAGGGATGACATCCCAACGGCTGGAGCAGTTTGAATGGGAAACGATGCCCCACCCACCATATTTGCTGGACATTGTCCCATCTGATTATCGTTTATTCTGCAGTCTTCAAAGTCATTTGGACGGAAAAAATGAGGAGTACTTTTCATCACAGACAAGTGAATTTTGGAAAAGGGGCCTTGCAAGTCTACCAGATGGATGGAAGAGCAGTGTAGAGAATGAAGGAGAGTATATTTTAGATTAAAAAAGAACTTCATTTATCTTGTAGTGTCTGGGGAGAGTCATTCTCTTTTAGTGCCTTATTATTTAGCACACTCACCAGTAAAGTTTCAACTCATTACTCATTTACTCATGGCTTGTAAAAGATTGTAATTCATTTCTAATCCATTTATCTCTTTATCAACTACTAAATGTAAGACTAGCAGACTGTGCTTATTTAGAATAAAGGACAAGAATGAGTTGACAGCTCATGGGTAGGTATGGTCATAAATATTAACATATGTACCCCTTTTCCTCAGGGAGGAAAGAAGACATTAGGAGTAGCCAGTTGGATATAAGTACCTGTCTATAAAAAGAGGCAGAGTAAGGTTAGACTTTAAATCATGATGTTAATTACCAGTTAAAGGGGTAATTAATATCCTGTATTAATATCCTAAGTAACCTAGGATATTAATACAGAGGAAATTTTATCTTGGGGCACCATGGGTGATCGTTTATGAACAATATTGTTATATTGTATAAAAATAAAATTTAAGATTTTCAAAAATGATATCATAACCAAAATAGGTAAAATGTGTGTATATATAAAATATCAACATTAAAAAGGAAACATTACATAGAATCAGTTTAATATTCATTCATGTACTAAATTAATTACATATTAGGCGGTTTCTATAAAGACTGCTGAGGCAAATTCAGAATTCTTTCTTATGGTAAGAAGTATAAAAACACTATATCTTCCTAGTGTTGCCCTCTGTCAGATTCCTAAACACAACATGTCTAGCTTTCACTCATAATTAATATTACCTCAGTGTTGATGCAGCCCAACAATCCCCACCCTAAAATCAATCTGATATTAAAAAAAAACAATTTTGTGGAGCACTTTTCACTATTTTTGTCTACATTCTTTGTCTATTTGTCTCTGTCTCTCTCTCTCTCTCTCTCTCTCTCTCTCTCTCTCTCTCTCTGTCTCTCTGACCAAATAACCATGTATTTCCTCTACAGCAAAACACCTGTTTCTGTCTCTCTGTCACACTCTAACCTTTCATCATCTGGCAAAAGATCACCTCCTCCAATGCCACCTCCCCTCTCAAAGGATCTTTGCCTTGCAAGTTTCTTGGTAACTCTGCCAGTGCTGGTACCATGTAAAAAGCATCCTCTCTACACTGTAAAGTGGTTGGCATTTGGAAGGGCATCCAGGTGTAAAAAACCATGCCAAAACAGACACTGAAGCCTGGTGTTGTCTTCTGCCTAGCCAGCTCCTGTCAAACCATGCCAGCATGGAAAGGAGGACGTTAAATGATGACGGTGATAATGACTGCAATCACAGCTGTATGGGCTCATGATGCTCCTCAGTACACCCCAGCCCCTAAGTTATACACTTCCTTCATTTTACACAATACTCAGGTCGCACTGTTGCACTTTCACATAGTTTAGGTTTAGGTTGATTTTTTTTTTCTCTCTACTTTACATGGCTGTATATTGGTGCAGGCTTAGCCATGTGGTTAAAAACCTTGCTTTGTAACCACATGGTTTAGGGTTCAGTCCAAATTGGGCAGTGCCTTGGATGTCTCCTATTATAGTCCTAGATCAACCAATGCCTTGTGAGTGAATTTGGTTGATGGAAACTGTGGAATTTAGATGCACACACGTGCGCATGTATGTATATGTGTGTCTGTGTGCACATGCATGTGTCTTTGCATCTGTGTTTGTGCCCAGCCCCAACTTCACAACGGGTGTTACTTTGTATACATCCCCATAACTTAGCAGTTTGACAAAAGAGACTGATAGAATAAGTACCAGTTTTTTTTATTTTTATAACTACTGGATTTGATTTATTCAGCTAAAACACTTCAAGATGATGTTCCAGTGCCCCAGCATGGCTACAGTCCAATGACTGAAACAAGTAGAAAGATAATTAAATGCCAAAACTCTATTTCATTTCTATTTTGGTTCTATATTTCCTTTTCGCTTTAGTTTCATTTCATTGCTTTGATAGTGAGAAAATGGTTAACAGTGCACAAATGCATCTTGCATTCTCACTTGTTGTTTCTGGGTTGAATTTCACTATATAATAAAATAAAATAATGAATTTATTGTATATAGTACTCAGATGCACTACAGCATGTCAGAAAAGCTAGCCAAAACTGCATGTACAGTACATAGAATAATGCACAGGAAGTGAACAGTGAAGGAGTCGTTTAAAAAGAGGATGGGGTTCAGGTGTACTATTGGCGAATTTCAGGAAGCCAGGTAGATTTGAAGAATGTAATGTTCCAACAGGCACATGGCTCAGTGGTTAGAGCATTGGGCTCACAATCTTGAGGTCATGAGTTCAATTTCCAGACTGGGCTGTGTGTTGTGTTCTTGAGCAAGACACTTTATTTCACATTGTTCCAGTTCACTCAGCTGTAGAAATGAGTTGTGACATCACTGGTGCCAAGCCTTATCGCCTTTTGCCTTTCTCTTGGATAACATCGGTGACATGGAGAGGGGAGGCTGGTATGCATGGGCGACTGCTGGTCTTCCACAAACAACTTTGCCCAGACTTGTGCCTCAGAGGGTAACTTTCTAGGTGCAATCCCATGGTCATTCATGACTGAAGAAAGTCTTTACCTTAGTGTCTCAACATGTTTTTAAACCCAGTAAGTCCAAAACAGATATTATCTCTAGGCATATACGGCAGTAAATTTGCTTATCAAGATGTATTAACATAAATTATGATACATAAAAGGTTATACATACATTAATTATACTAATTTTGAATAATCTGCAAATGATCAGTGATGAGGACTTTTTAGCTACAAAATGAACCAAATGTTTGAAATGATCCCCATAGCTGTGTTTCTGTTCATGACCAAAACTAAATTTTTTTGATTGCTGTTAATGAAATCTCACACACTCTCAAACCACACAATTATATATTTTGTGGCCTCTGTAACCCTCCTATAAATAAATACACATTTTAGATGTAGAGATTTGATGTAAAAGGAAACTTTCTCTGTTATTTATCTGCTTTTTTACCTTTAAATTTCTACGTTAAATCCCACCGGCGATAACTTTACCTTTCATACTTTCTTGGTCAATAATCTATTTACCAGTTATACATTGGAGGCAAGTCAACCGACTGTGTCTTATCCACTGAAAGATATAAAAAAAAAGTGATTCTTGTGCCTGTTCAAAAGATCCTAATTGATAAAAAGCAAAATTCATGGAAGGGAGGCAACTCTTTATAATTCGTGGAAGGGTTATATAAAATACATTGTTACCGCTGGAAAATTGTTTATATTTAGTAGCTCATCTCTCTCAATTTATGTATTGGTCGAAGTATCGCACGCAACTACACACACACACACACACACACACACACACACACACACGCGCACACATACATTTATAGCTTCATTATATTTGCGTTTATGTACATTCTTAAAACAAAGCTTTGAGTTCAGATACAAAATATATATTTTAAAAGGTTAATACATATTTATTCAATCCCAGCTCCAATAACAGGAAATCAACTATAAAAAATATGTATGAATATGGATGGGGGGGGGGGGGTATGTGTGTGTGTGGGGGTGTATGTGTGCGTGCGTGTGTGTGTGTGTGTGTGTTATAAATTAATAGCAAATTTAGTCATATAAGCCATTTCTAAAGGTATACGTTTCGCTATCAACATGATTTTATGGCCATATCCCATGCTGGAATGGATAGGGCAGTTTGACAGGATGTGACAGGTTCATGAACAACAGCATGCCCCACTGTATGCTTTGGCATGGTTTCTACTCCTAGATGCTCTTCCTAATGCCAATCACTTTACAACATGTACTGGGTGCTTTTTCTCATGTTACCAATACTAGTGAGGTTGCCATGCAGTTTGAACGACTAGGATTCCCTTCTCTACTGAGTGAAGCCTCAGTAGAGAAGGAGGTGGCATTATGCTAGGAGATGAAGGACTAAAGTATGAGAGAAGGGGCTAGAACAGGTTTCTTGTTATAGAGGAGCTACATAGCATCTCACTTTATAGACAAGAGAGTAGGAGTGACTAAGGTGGAGCTGAAAAGAGATAAAATAGTGGTGATGACATGTTAGGGTATATTCTTGAGGTACAAGGGAAGTAGAAGTGAGTGGAGACAGCAAAATTTATTAATCAACAAAACCAAACACAGGTAGTTTCCTAATAAGATAAAAATGTCTATGAGTTAGCCTAAAAATTCACTTCTAGAACATGCTCATCTCTCTCACTTAGAATTTTATGAGGAACTTAATTTGACAGAAATAAGCCCAAGAATGTGAATAAATTCTCAATTGTTCAATCTTACATTGTATTATTCAAATACATTTTATTTAATATAATTTACATTCAATTCCAGCATGTCAGACAAGTAATACATTATCAGGGTAAATATTCAGTATAGCAGAGAGACACTTATAACTTTGTTATGGTTTTAATCAAGAAGAAAGGACTGTATCCATGATTGTTACCAGCCCTCTGAGATTAATGAGATTGATATAATCGATCTTCATTTTGAACATCAAGATGTCAACAACTGCAGGAAAAATGAGAGCATGAGGGAAATTCAAGAGTTGGCATTTGAGTATACAGAGTGCATAGCAAAATGAGATGGAATTAGGTGGAAGTGGTATACAGTTAGATAATTTTGGGAAGCAGAGGCTGTTGTAGGCTCAACAGCAGACTGAGGAGACACTGTGACTGTGGGTTAGAGGGTAAAGAGAGTGTTGGTGTGCAAGTATTTGTCAGTCAACCTGATGGTCTTGTTTTTGAATGTGGACTGGCATTTTGTGTATAGCAGCAATAACATTCCAGATAAGGAACAGTTTTCAGCAATTATTCAGGATTGAGATAATTTCCTGATCTGTAACAGAAAAGTCTTCAGTATGTAGTTTTTTTTCTATGTTATGAATGTGAATTTGATAAGAGAGATCAACAATGATACTAAGCATTTTTAGTGGATTTCAGGGTTTTAATTACTGGATTTGATGCCTTGGAAGACATATTAGATGTCCATTCCTCCAATTTCCCAGTGCATATTCAGGTACAAAAAGTTTTTAATGCATTAAAGCATATATTATAGGCCCAAATTTGCATATAGAACCCAGGGTAATTTTTTGAGATGTTTTTGGGGCAAAAAAGTGCATCATTATCATTGTTTAACGTCTGTTTTCCATGCTGGCATGGGTTGGACAGTTTGATTGAGGACTGGTAAGCCAGGAGGCTACACCAGGCTCCAATCTGATGCCCTTCCTAATGCCTACCACTCCGAGAGTGTAGTGGGTGCTTTTTACATGCCACCAGTGTGGGAGTTAGTCAGGCGGTACTGGCATCGGCCATGTTCAGATGGTGCTTTTCACATGCTACCGGCACAAGAGCCAGTCTGGGCTGGCATTAACTACGTTTGGATGGTGCTTTTTATGTACCACCAGCACGGGGAGCCAGTCAGGCAACACTAGTAACAACCCATGCATGAATGGTACTTATTGCATGCCACCAGCACAGGAGCCAATCAAGCGGCACTGGCATCGGCCACAACTACAATTTCCATTTGATTGTGATTTGATTTTATTTGATTTTGATTTTGATTTTACTTGACTCAATAGGTCTCCTCAAGCACAGCATGTCACCCGACGATTCAAAGGTGTACATCATAAAATACAGTATATGCTATCCAAAACAAGACAGGCTGAGGTAGAGGATTAAAATGATAATGAACTTTTTATAGCATTGGTGGCCCTAAGTTTGTCTGGCAAGACATAAGCGGTCCAATTCACACACACCCAAGTAAGTTTTTCTTTTTCAACTTCAATAAGTTGTTTGCAAATGCATAACTAATTTATGCTCAGAGATTTATTATTGCTTGTTTCCACTTTTTCGAGATGAGTGACTTTTTGTTACTGGAAAAAGTATATATATTTGCATTGAGAATCACTTCCCATTGCCAGCCAGTGGTTGTCACATGCTGATGACGGGTCAATACCCAGAAAGTCAGGTCCGTGTGTATCACGTCAGGCTGGAGATAGGAATGACGACTTCCCTTTGCAAATATTGATAGGGCACAGATAGTGTGTCAATAGCCAGCTGGAGGAGATGTCTTCCTGGGGCTACAAGCTACAGTAGCATCGACCCTTAAGGGTTAGCCACATTTGGGTGGCAAATATATTTCAATATATAGACATCACTAAAGTGACAAAGAGCACTTGTCAGCACCAGTGCCCTTTGCCACTTTAGCGACATCTATTTCTCTGCCTTTAGGTTGCAAAATTGCATTCAGCGTCATGCTGAATCTCCCTGAGAATAACATTAAGGATGTACATTAATTTCATGAGCAGGACTGTTACATTGATCAGATCAACTGGAACCCTCATCATCATAAGCGATAGAGAGCCATATTATGTGTGTGTAGTATAAAATAATATATACTACGATATAAGAAGGGAGAGAACTCAATATGTTCATAGTGTAAATATTTATTTTTGAAACTGAAAAATTCAGTATCTCTCTCTCTCTCACACACACACATGAGGGGGTGCTGAAAAGTTCCTGGCTTGAAGGGTATTACGAAAGGCCTGGTTGGAGGCCCGACTTTCTGAATTCTTTTACAGGGATTAGAAAACTGAAGGTCTGCTGCAATAAGTGTGTGAATCTGAGAGGAGAATTAACAGATCCTCCTGTATTTTCTTTTACTCAAAGCACTCATTCATATATTAGAAGTCTGCAGATCAAAATTATTTCACCCGTTTTAAACAGTTGATAATCACATTTGTGCTACATACAATGACACATGTTTCGGACAAGACTTGCCACAAAATGATGGTCAATGGAAAGTAACAATAATGAAAGTTGTTGTTTGACAATCACCTTCAAAATTACAAAGCCTCATGGCTTTTAAAAAGATGTGGACTGTTATTTTTCAATGATCTGTGTCTAAACTTTAGAGGAGCCATATTTTGATATTATAAGTAGAACACTTATAATAGTAAATATTAAATGATAATGATGATGGTGGTGGTGGTATGGTAGTGGTGGTGGTGGTGGTAGTGGTGGTGGCGGCGGCGGCGGCGACGGTGGTGGTGGTGGTGGTGGTAGCAGCAGCAGTGGCAGTGATGACAATAATGGTGATTCTTTTAACTACCTCAGTTACTTTATTCGTTTTTGTATCAACAATATGTGAAATCTCCCAACCAAGTGCTCTTACCCACACATAATAATAGGTATGTGTGTTACTCACAATGAAAAGTTTGGCTGAGGTTCCACTCCATGTTACCTTTTGCACACATCACACATATACACCCATATCCTCCACAATCTCTACAATCACTCCAGATCCTCTCACATTCACCCTTTTGTACCTTGAGAATAAGTTCTGACATCTCATCACCACTATCTTCTCTTGTTTTCCAGCTGGAGTAACCATCTATCTCCTCTACAATAAAACACCCATTCCTATCCCTCTATCATATTCTTGCCTCTCAATACCTGGCATAAGTCATCTCCCTCAACACTACACCCACCTCAATCAAGGGGTCTTGCCTTGCGAGCTACTAGCAACTTCACTAGTGTCATTAAAAAGCATAGAAACCATTCTGAAAGAGACATTAGAGCTTGGCACAGTCATCTAACCTGTCAATTCATCCAACCCATGCCAGCATGGACGACGACGACATTTTAACATGGCACTAGCATGAGAGAAGTGGCCATGTTTTTGACAAAATTAACCCTACTCTTTACAGGATGTACTGCATGCATTTTTATCATAACCCAGCACTACAGAGGTTGCCATGTCTTTGACAAAACTGAAGGGCTGTCACCTCCACATATCTGCACACTCATAAGTCACTTTACACAGTTGTGTAAGTGACTAGAAGAGACAGCTATGACAAAAGAACCAGGATGGGCAGAAGAGAGGAGCAAGAGAGTAATGGTAGAAGCAGAGTAACTGGGATAGAAAAGTAGCAGGAGTAAGAGAATGATGGGTGGCACTAGAGTTGGATAAATGGTAAGAATGAATGATGGATGTTAATACCAAGTGGACCAAGGTATGAAGGTCTGGCAGTACAGGAAGAATATATATATATACATATATATATACATATATATAATACATATATATATATATATATATATACACACACACATCAAAGTGAATATGATATGATATACATGTGTGTGTTTGTGCTATGTGTGTGTGTGTGTGTGTGTGTGTGTACTCTTCCTGTACTGCCAGACCCTCATACCTTTTTACATGCTGGTGGCATGTAAAAAGCACCCATTGCACCCTAGGAGTATTTGACTTTAGGAAGGGCATCCAGCCATAAGAAATTTGAGCTGATGCATTTTGGAAGTAAGTCTATACTAAAACAGCCATACTCTCTTCCTTCAGGGGAACCACTCACCATATCTAATAGTATCAGAGACCTAGGTGTAATTGTTGATAACAATCTCAGTTGGAGTGCCTACAACAACAATAAGGTTGATATAGCTCATAGGATGATCTCCTGGATCTTAAGAACCCATCGGTCCAGAGAACAAGGTGTCATCATTCTACTTTTCTTCTCCTTTGTACGGCCACACCTCGAATACTGCTGCCCCTTGTGATTTCCCCATACAACACAAAACATCTCAAAAATTGAATCACCCAGAGTGCACTCACTAAATGAATTGAAGGCATGACTGATCTTGATAACTGGGATCACCTTAAAGCCTTGAAACTTTACTCTCTCCAGTGCCGCCGTGAGCGGTACATCATTTGTATGATATGGAGAATATACTGCCAGCGTTACCCAAACGACCTGAACATTAGTTTCAAGGTTCATCCAAGGCTGAGACCACACAGGCCATACATCCCCTGCCCAATTCAGGATCACAACATATAGGTACACTTCAACACAATTTCTTTTCCTCAACAGGCCCTGCCCTGTTTAACATTGTCCCAAAACTGATCAAAGAGGAAAAGGATCCTATCACCTTTAAACGGAGTCTGGACAGATTTCTTCAAGTCATACCAGATAAGCCACCCATACCTGGATACAACTCATTCAACAAGAACTCACTACTTGAATAGACCATAAACAAAACTTGACTTAAAAAGGATTTAGATAATCCTATCAGGTGGTGCTATTAAATTAGACATGGCCTGGACCAATCTTTGGTCGAAACATATCTAAGTTTTATATATATATATATATATACATACGACAGGCTTCTTTCAGTTTCCATCTACAGAATCCACTCATAAGGCTTTGGTCAGCCCGAGGCTGTAGTAGAAGGCATTTGCCCAAGTGGGACTGAAATCAGAACTATGTGGTTTACCACACAGCCACTCCTCCGCCTATATATATATACACATATATGTATCGTCCTACACATACCAGCATGGAAGCAGACATTAAATGATGATGATGATGAAATATATACAGCTGAAGTCTGCAAGCTGGTTGAAGGTGGCAAACTGGCAGAAACGTTAGCACACCGAGTAAAATGCTTAGCAGTATTTTGCCAGTGTTTACGTTCTGAGTTCAAATTCCGGTGAGGTTGACTTTGCCTTTCATCCTTTTGGGGTCGATAAATTAAGTACCAGTTGCATACTGGGGCAATCTAATTGACTGGCTCCCTCACCCAAAATTTCGGGCCTTGTGCCTAGAGTAGAAAAGGATATATATACACACACACACACATGCATATACATATATTTATATATATATATATATATATATATAATCATAAATATATAGGGATTGACAGTAACCTGCTTCTCCAACATACTGAGAATTCAGAAATAGCAGCCAAAGAACTACTGATTCCAAAACTACAAATTATTACTCTAATTTGATAGCGATATTTTTGATACACACAGAACAAAAAACAGTAGAGAAGAGTAAAAAAACCACTTGCCTTTAGTTAATTTAGTACGATCGTTTCACAGTTAAGAGTAAAGAATACTCTATTCTGATCTTCAGCTAAATATTCTAATAAATTTGTGTGTTCTGTGTGTATCAAAAATATCGCTATCAAATTAGAGTAATAATTTGTAGTTTTGGAATCAGTAGTTCTTTGGCTGCTATTTCTGAATTCTCAGTATGTTGGAGAAGCAGGTTACTGTCAATCCCTATATATTTATGATTATAAATGATTTTACCGAAAAGGTTTTTTCATACTGAGCTACCCGGCAAAATTGTTAATTATTAATTTTATTACTAATTGACGATTCCCTGCCCTGCATATCTATATATATATATATATATATTTATATTTACTTATCTCTCTATTAACTATTTTTTCCATCTTTCTCTTCTTTTCCCTCTCATTGTACTATGTTTAGTGTAACTAAGGATGGTAGTAAATCACTTCTCCTGACTGTACCATGCATCCAGTGTAACTAAAGACATCAGTAATCCTATCTGACTCTCTCATCTCACCAACACTCAACCTTTCCCTCTTATCCTTATCACCTTAATACTGTTGTCCACATTGCAGCATTTGTATATGGAATCACACTAGATCTAAATATATCCCTTACACTTCTACCTTCACACTTTGATACACACACACACACACACACATATTTATCATATATTCACTTTGATATATATATATATTAAATTAACAGTTAAGAACTTCTAAGCTACAATAGAAACAAACAATATTTTTATAATACAGTTTTTGGGGTTTTTTTTTTTTTTCATTGCTAAGTACTACAGATCATTTCTTATCTCAAAGAGAACATTCATATTAAAAGACAAAGTCTTCTAAGCGAATATAGAAAATGCAAGAGTCATTCTAGTTGATTTCAGCTCAAGTACTATTGTCACACCAATGAATTTTCTATAGTACTTTAAAAAAATTTTCACTCATTATTTTTTTATTTTTTCATTTATTTATTTTTTCTATTTTTTTGAGGTACACTTTGTATTGTTTCATTACATGGTGATAAACCATAACTAAATAAGCTGAAACTTCTTGTGGTATATGTAAAATTCTAGTCAATTTATTGCAGTTGATTTAACCTAATTACTTGATCTGCCAATAACATTTTGCATAGTTAATTACAAATATATGAGAAAAATAGACAAAGAAATTTTTGTGGGTTGTTGAATAAAAAAAATAACGTAGCAATGAATGATTCTTTACCTCAATAATTCAGCATCCACATGCAAGCTTAAACAAACACTAAGAAAATAAACAATATCAGACATTAAGGCTTTGTTGGTCCCCAGTGTCAATATGGTTATTGTTATAGTGATGAAGGTGTCTGGAATACTAGAATATACAATAAAATGCATTACAATACTTTGTTTTGCCTTTCAAACTTTTAATTTAAAATTGTGCTGTGGTTGACTTCATTTGTGTTAGATAAAATAACATAATAGTGTTATACCAGATGTGATGTCATAAACTATTCATCTCATATTCATCTTCATATTTATGTCTTTTTTTTCTATGCTGGTATAAGTTGGATAAAGCTTTTTGAAGCAGTACTCTTTGGCCAGATGCAGTTCTGAACACCAACACTTACTTCCTTTAAGAAAGGCACTTAATTTAGGTCCTTGCTCATCAAACCAGAAATTGTTGGCATCAGTTACTTAGATATATGTTTTATGTAAATTCTGCAATGTTAATGTGCTGCATATATTTGAAGTTGAATTCATCTATCAATATTCATATTGGCTCATTTTTACTGTCACATTACAATATGTTGTGACATCTCGTGCAATATTCTGATGTGTGTGTGTGTGTGTGTGTGTGTGTTTTACATGATGAAGTCAAATAATTAGTCAACATCATCCCAGCACACTGAAAGGTTGGAGGTATTAAGAGTATATAAAAGGAGATAGAAAGAGAGAGAGATGGCAGTCGATATCACAACTTTGGGATTGTATAAAGTTCTGATATTGACTCTCTCTCAAATGAAATGATATACAATGCAAGAGAAAAGGAGGTAGTAGTAATAATCATAAGTCTTTCCAATACTAATTAGTGGTCTTCATGAAAACCTAGTGAATTTGATGATATTTGCATTTATTTACAAAAAGTAAACTTGAAAGGTTTTATAAGATAGAATAGCATACCAACACATTTTTGCTCCCCACCAACTTTGTTTCCTCAGAACTTTAAGGGAAAATGGATGTATTCTAATGAAATTTTAAAATAATACACTTCAGATGGTGAAGATTCCAATTACATCAGAATTTGCTGTGCAAATTTTTTGTGGGTAGGGAGAGGAGTTTCGGAAAATTCACACAAATCAACATTAATTTCCCTCATAACTTTCAGAAAAATTTCTACAGATACCTTTCAGACTGTAAATTATGATTCTATTAGAATTTAATGTAAAAAAAAAACAAAAAAAATTGGTGGGTGTACAACATACATATTGACACATCCAAATTTTTTCCAAAATTTCAAATTTCATTTCGTAGATACATATATGTGAATGGCAACCAATTTTTTAGAAATGATACATTTCTAAATCTCTCAGAGAGATTATTTATGCAGTAGCGATATGATGAAGTAGTTGTATGCTGTCAACTTAGTGTGACAGTCCCCTGAAGGGAATAATACTACTGTCGGTTAGACCTAAGAAGCTGCACCACTTCCTGTTGGCCTTGACTCATTTCCTGTAGTTTTTTTTTTTTTTGTCTTGTTTCATAGATTAACTTTGAAGCCTTTTTAACACTGAAATATAGTATGGCACTAAGATAGCTTGTACTTTATGCACACACACACACACACACGCACGCACGCACACACACACACACACAGCTTTGTTTCCCCTTAACTTTCAGGAAAATGAGCATTTTTAAATGAAATTTTCAATAAATACCTTCCAGATGGTGAAAATTCAAATATCTTTCAAATGGTATAGATGGTATGATTAATGAGGAAAAAAATTGTTGAGTGTGCACACACACATATTAACACACATTACATAAACATCTACAAAATGAAACTTGAAATTTTTTTTTAAATCATGATATTTGCTAGTATGTATGTGTGCGCACCCACCAACGGAATTTGGAGCGGGTTTTACTTTAAATTCCTCTATAATCGGAATCTACACCATCTGGAAGATATTTGAAGAAATTATCATTAACAGGCGCAGGAGTGGCTGTGTGGTAAGTAGCTTGCTTACCAACCACATGGTCCCAGGTTCAGTCCCACTGCGTGGCACCTTGGGCAAGTGTCTTCTACTATAGCATCGGGCCGACCAAAGCCTTGTGAGTGGATTTGGTAGACGGAAACTGAAAGAAGCCTGTCGCATACATGTATATATATATATATGTTTGTGTGTATGTGTGTCTGTGTTTGTCTCCCCAACATCGCTTGACAACCGATGGTGGTGTGTTCACGTCCCCGTAACTTAGCGGTTCGGCAAAAGAGACCGATAGAATAAGTACTAGGCATCCAAAGAATAAGTCCTGGGGTCGATTTACTCGACTAAAGGCGGTGCTCCAGCATGGCCACAGTCAAATGACTGAAACAAGTACAAGAGTAAGTATTCATTTTTCTGAAAGTTATGAGAAAACAAAGTCGAAGGGGCACGCTTGTGTAGGTATGCCTACGCCGTACTTTGTAACTAGTAATGTTCTGTGCAGATGACTAAGTGACTTGGTTTATCAGGTTATATAAATACAGTAATCCCACGACTATCACGTTACGTTCCAAAACCCCATCCGCGATAGGTGAAAATCCGCGAAGTAGAAACAGTACTGTATGTTTTATTATTATTTTCATAATTTGCATTTATTTATTTTATTGTTTTTATATATTTAAACTTTTATAAACTCTCCTCACACTCTTAGGAGTACCCATCTTTTCCTTTCTTTTCTTTTTTTGTGGGTGAGAAACATAGCGATGGATGGTTGCTGGTGTTGCTTTCTCTTCTGTGTAAGGAGGTTTTTATAAACTTCCACGGCTCCATCGATTGCATTTCTGAACTGCAATGCACGAATCATCTAGAGGTCCCAATTTTCCACCATTCTCTGAAGTTCTTTTGGCGGCCTACATCCGCATACCTTCTCCCTTCCTTAAGCATGTCGAGGAGTTTCACCCTCACTGCTGTAGTAAGCATCTTTCTCTGGCGCTCGGGTCCTCTGCCAGAAGCCTTAGAAAGTGTAGAACGTTTGGGTGACATCGTAGGGCTTGCAATAAATTGACAATTTTACACACGAATGCAAAACAACACCAAACACTTGTCTCCCGAGTTTCGTTTTCTATAAAGTATGTACGATTCTTTGTTTACTCATTAACTGTATACTACGTATTTTTTTTTAGTATATTTTAACTAATGTGTCATATAGTGCAGTACTGAACTGTATTTTTATTTATCAATTTATTAATTTTGGGGCGTGAAAATGCTTATTTTACCTCAGAAATAATCAAAATCTAAAAAAAATATAAATACCGATCGGCCGCAGAAACCCGCGATATACTGAAGAGTCCGTGATATAAATTTATATATATTAACCAGAAAAATCCGTGATGTACTGAGAATGCGAGAGATGAAACGCGATTTACTGTAGTTTCTTTTGACCTTCACTTTTACAAACGACAGAACGCAATTTGAGGGAAATTATGCTGTTCTTTCTAGTAGGCCAAAACAATATGTAGAAGCTCCATCGGTGGTTCTGTTATTATAGAAGTCCATCACTGCAAGATATTTCAGCACCAGCTGATCGGTTAGAAATAACAGCCAAATCCCTCTAAACTACATTTTGTTGTCTTTAAAAAAGGAAGTACTTGTTTGATAATGTAGTTCTATATACATTTTTTTAAAGAAAAGCAACCGAAAACTGGGTATGCACAGCGACTGCAATAGCCTCTATCTGAATATATTTTAGAGAGGACTGATTCTTAATGAGTTTAAAAGAGATTGTGACCCAAGCTTCATCGTCAATTAGAATAGCAGTTCTTGAGCAGACAAATACTACTCCCACCTCGATATTAGTGACGAGCAAAATGACCAGCATTTAGGCAGAGAGACAGACCATGAAGGCCTATGGAGTTGAGGAGCCTACTACAGCGACATCTCAGTCCTCCACGGGTGTCGGTTCCCACTCTGAGTACAATGGAGATACAGAGCTCATCCAGACCGAGTAGACCGCCAGTGTAGACCATAAGCCGAGCATCAGTCCAGTCCCCTGAGACTTTCGCTCTTGCGAAAAGTAGGCGACACCTTGAAAATTGATCAGATTGACCAAAGAGGGTTGAATGTGTAACTTGAACACAAATTGCTCCATACTCTCTGCTTCTGGTTATCTTCATTTGTAATAGGAACTGACAAACCCAGCTCTCACCACTGTAGCAGAACTTCATCCATCTTCCTGTTGGAACTAATCCATGTTAGAAAGGACAGAATGTTCCCTAGCAATGGGGAGCAAGCGTGGGTGGAGGAAAGAACATAGGGAAGAGACAGAAACGAGCACTTACGCAGACCTAGACCCCTGAACTGTTTGGGCAAAGCAGCCTGTGATATTGACCAAGCATTCGAGTTCCCTGAAGATTTAATCGTCAAAGCATTGGAGAGATGATGAGAATCTGTAAAAGTGAGTAACTCTGAGCGCCATCCGTCCGGTACCATATCATGATACGACAAACTGGGTAATGCACTGAATGCTTTCTAAGAGCAACTGTCATTTTGTTTCATAACGCGACAGAAAAATTAGTTTTTCCATTATGATCCATGATAATATTATTGAATGAGCTTAAGGAGGAATTTATCATCTTTGTTAAATATCAATCTCTAACCGAGCATACTCTAAAGGAACACTCTTATTGAAAATGTGAAATAGATATTTTGACGAGATGATCTAACAGTTTTTTTCTATTGTTTATGCAATCAATATAGCTGCAGTATTATAGTACTAAAAGATACAGAATGAAACGATTGGACGCAGCCCTTTGGACGTTGATGATTTAGCACGGTTTTTGGCGTTTAATTTATATATGGATGGTGTGGTGAGAGGGGTAAATGCTAGAACCTTTGGCAGGGGAGCCCAAACGGTGGGAGAAAATGGAAAGAAATGGCAGGTTAGTCAGTTATTGTTTGCTGATGATACAGCACTGGTGGCAGATTCGGAAGAGTAACTGAGGAGACTGGTGATAGAGTTTGGAAGAGTGTGTGAGAGGAGGACACTGAAAGTGAACGTAGCTAAGAGTAAGGTGATGAGATGTTCGAGAAGGAATGGCTGGTAGAATGAGTGTGAGTATTAATGGTGAGATGTTAGAGGAGGTGAGTGTTAATTAATGAGAAAACATAACAGGTTTTGGCTGCGACTTTAGCATGCAGTTACCAAGCGGTCATGTTAACGGTTATATTATTAATGATCTCGGTCAGAATTTCCGATCGTGGGTGTACAGGTTTTCGATTAACTGAGCTGCCAAATTCATTGAACTACCGTGTAAGTGGCTAAGTATTCCACAGATATGTGTACTGTACCCTTAATGTAATTTTCAGGCGGAATCAGCGTGACGTTGTGTGACAAGGCGGTTTTCAAATACATGTAGCTTCGTTTATCGCTGAATCATTCGTTATTGATTCAGGATAACTCAGTACGTTCAGCTGTGAACCGCGTTACACTTATCACTGATTGATTTGTGATAACACGGGTCATCGGCCAATCGAAGATTCTGCTTGTACCGTAAAAACGCGCCCCAACGATTACCCACAATGTCCAGCTACCTAAAATACACTGACTATCGTTTTGTGTTTACAATGACTGTGTTGCGAGGCCGCGTATTTTTTCACGTTGATTTGCGTACACATACCCATTACCATGGGGGCAGTGATGAAAGAAACTACCAAGGCACCTGTTCCTAACAGATGACGCAAATGAGTGTGTTATCTACAGGAAAAAGTAGAGATGATCATGAAAATACATGACGGTGGAAACCTTGTTACTGTGGGCTACAAGTCCAGTGTCAATGAATCCACCATTCATTCCATTTACAAAGTGTGTGGAGATGGTTCATTTAACACTGTTTTTTCTTTTTAACTTTTAAACTAGGATAAATGTACAATCCATCCGACGGGCTTCTATACAGCTTCTCTTTCCAATCTGACAAGGTATGGGCCAACCCAAGGCTGTATACAGAAAATTACATTAGCCCAAGATCCCACGCAGCAGAATCGAAATGGCAACTTTATAATTACAAAGCGAACCTTTTAATTATACGGCCATACTGAGAGAGGAATTATACAGACAGTCGTAATGAGACTGAAGGAGTGGTTCAATAAGAAACGAAATGACTTATTAAATAGATCGTATCTCATGGGTATGATTTTCCCCCGCCTCCCTACACTGTCCACAAATTAATTATTTATCTCGGGGGAGGATTAAGTGGAAGAGAATACTATAACACTGAACTTATTGTCACTGTTTCTATAAGTGCACATATTTTCATACGAACGACTCTAAACACACTTATCTATTCATGCACACATGCATGTGTATGCGTGCGTGGATGTATGTTTTTATGTGATACTTCGTTTGTTGGTTGGCTAGTTGGTTCATTGATCGATTGGTTGGCACCTCTCACTCGCAGTGTTTTCGTATTTTTTCCTTTCCTATGGAGTGGAGAGGTTCATATTCCAGCCATAAAAGCAAAAACTGATTTTATCCTATGAGGTTGAACTGTGGTTAAACGAAGGTCTGGAAGGAATTACTAGCTATTTTTGCAAAAGTCCAGAGATTTTTTCTTTGCTTAATCAATGGAATAATAATAATTTCTAGCGTAGACATAAGTCCACAAATGTTGAAGAAAGTAATAATGGATTGCACCGAAACCAATATTTTCTTGGTACATATTTTAATCGATCTCGGAAAGTTGAAAAACAATGTTGATCTCAGTGAAATTTGAACTGGGAATATAAAAGTACACAACTAAATACCTTAATGAATTTTGTCTGATGCTCTACCGATTCTAGTCTCCACTAGCTGAGCAATGCAACCAATGGAACCTCAACCTTATAGTGATATGATCAGAGTAGCATAGAGTGTACGGATCGCATTGGGTGGTCACTTTAAGTACTTGTGTTTGTTGAGATCGAAGGTATGTGTGACATTTACGGAAGATAGGGAAAACCCACGCTACGCCTCGGGGTGTGTTTGGACAACGATGTTTTGACGGATATAATTATAATTCGATAAAATTACTTGATTATTTTTAAACTTACGGCCGCTTCATAATGTACGATCCGAGCATTGCTGACTTGTGGATTTTGCTGTGAGTCGAATTCATCGTAAAGATCGCCCTGGCGGTTATCTCTCTTTCCAGATTTATATATGGAATAATTTCACTTCTTATTTCAGTGATGCATTACCCTCTATTGAGTTAGGTAGCATTTCTTTACTAGTGGTCCTTGGCAATACTATCCTGATAGTTACTAGTGGGTTTTTTCCGGAGTTGACTGTTATATCTCAAAGTATAGTTGCTTCCTCATTTTCTACCTCTTTTTTTTTCTGTTGGCGTTCAGATTGAAAGAATGGAACCTACTGGATGCAGAGGTGATCATTTCGAAGAACCGAACACGGTGACATGCAACTTTTAGCCATCTCTTTTCATTGCTTGAGACATTGTGATTAGTTTTAGTCACCGGTGTGATTAATAGCACCTGTTCATTGACAGTTCGACGAGAAGCCTAAAGGCAATGTACCTTCACAATAGTAACCAGTATCCATCTATCCATATTACTTACTCCGTACACTTGAAAGAAGATTGCAAAATTATGTAAGTCTTACTCAAAAACATCAAATATGGCGACTACGAGTGGAGTTAGCATGTGTTTTCAAGATGTTGGAATTCTTGCTCGAACTGCAGGATGGATATACTAAGCAACCTTATTTTTTGTTTGTTGGGTAGCAGAAATGGAGCTAAACATTATGTGAAGCGAAAATGGAAAATAAAAAGAAAAAATATCAATTCTACAGCCTTGTTTCGAGAAAATAGTAGAGACCATTGTCATCACCATCGCCGCCGGTTGGTTCGGTGCCGGCTGGATATAGAAAATGAGCTCTACGGTGACCTCCGCCAGTTGACCAACAGCATAAAAAATGGTTCTAGTTTGCTGGGAACTGAGACACAGAGTTGCTCGTCAACCAAGTCATCATTTGGGAACCGACCCATGAGAAAATTACCCATGGATCGTTTTCCAAATCCATTGTCAAACCCTAGTAGTAGACAACGGTACAGTAATGGCTGAGGAGTTTAGGACACTGATGATAGAACGAAATGCATGACATGCATCCTTGTGCCACACGCAATTGCAAATAGACGACGACGCTGATGATGCGGAGGAGAATCACTCATTTCTCGTATTAGCGTGTGTCTTTTTAACTTTATTTTCTGTCAAGGGAAAACTCAACATTTTTAAATGTCAGTTATCTCATGCATATTTAAGAACAGAATGTACATAAATCCATGTTCATGAAACGAAAGCTTTATTTTATAATATTCTAATATCTTAAGGCGGCGAGATGGCAGAAACGTTCGCACGCCGGGCGAAATGCCTAGCGGTATTTTGTCTGCCGTTACGTTCTGAGTTCAAATTCCGCCGAGGTCGACTTTGCCTTTCATCCTTTCGGGGTCGATAAATTAAGTACCAGTTACGCACTGGAGTCAATGTAATCGACTTAATCCCTCTGTCTGTCCTTGTTTGTCCCCTCTATGTTTAGCCCCTTGTGGGCAATAAAGAAATAAGAAGCGTTGGCATGCCGGGTGAAATGTGTAGTGACACCGTGCGCATGCGTAGTCTCACGCATGCGTGGAATTAAACAAGCAAGCTTTCCCGCTTAATTCTATCTCTTTCTCGATAGTCTGGAGTTCAGCGTTCCGTTATATTCATTAACTTTATATAGGAAAGTCAGGTATACATCTAATGATGTATAACCAACTTTCCTATACTGGTGACCCCCGACGTGATTCGAACACGTAGCCCGCTGAGCTGCAATAACCCACTTTCTATAAAGTGGTGACCCCGACGAAGAAAAACGCAGCATGGACTCTGGACTACCAACTTATAACTGGTGAACCCCGACTAAAAAACAAATGCGGCCATGGAGACTGAACTACTAACCAGCATCATCGTCATGACCAACACGATTCTACGATTACTACGCCACCAACATCTCCAACCATAGTCAACACGACTTACTACGTATTACCAACATCAACAAGCGCGGTTTTTTTCTCGCCTCTGTTAGAGTGGATTTTTCCACTCACGATAAACAGACAAGAATTACAGCCTGCGACTTTCCAATTATGTACTCAAAGAACTTGGTATAAAACTCTCACGTGTACTGACTTTCTAACTGCTGTGATATCTCACATACATATAGACGGTCTGTTTTTTATTATGTTCTTATATGTCGCATTCACACTCTCACATACACATACATCTTTTATGCCACACAATAACTCTTGTTATTCATTTCATACGGTTGTCTTTTCTATCGTCTCATTACTGGTATTTACGAAAACTATGTTATCGTAGTATAACATTACTTGTATATCATCTTTGATATATATTTTGGTGTGTGACACGTTTAAATAAAAGGAGTCCTCTGTTTTCCCATTCGTCACCATTTCTCCTTTTTGAGTTCGCACGGTCGTTCTTTCATCTTGGGTTAAGAAAATATTTCTTCGAGGTTTTCGCTAATGGTTGTACAGAGATTTGTCTGTCGATTGTCTGTAAATGCGCACCTCTTCAAACACTCATCACCAAACAGCCTTTTCGCCACCAGCTTCGTTCAACCAAGATTACCACCGTGACGATAACAATTACTACTACTTACCAACTACAAGCATTCTCCACGACGTCGCCAAGTTTCAACAGGACATTCTATCTCCTTGTGGGACTCTTGTACGAACTGGATTTTTTCTCTACAGACACTTTCACTTGTTCTGTGTTTTCACTCACTCACACACTTGTGCACTCATATATTTACTTTCCTTTCAGGGAAAACAAACGATCAGACTTTTACATCGCGTGATTCCAGTTTCCTGGACAGTTGTCATCACGGTTGTTTTGTCATTGTCATTTCATTTGTACATTGCATGCATGTATCACACGAGTGTACATTTCATTTCTTTCATTTTTCTTTGTGTGTGTTTTGTGCTACATCTTGTGGGTGGTTTTCAGTGGCCATCCTGCCTCAGGCGTTCTAACAGATTTCATATTGTCGTGCGTTTTCGCACTGGCAAGGGAGCCCTGTAGTGACGCCGTGCGCATGCGTAGTCTCACGCATGCGTGGAATTAAACAAGCAAGCTTTCCCGCTTAATTCTATCTCTTTCTCGGTCGGCCGGCCATGAGCATGGACGTGTCAAGCAGTGTCTCCAACATTCCAACCTGGAGACAGTCTCTTTACGTGTTTAGCTGTCTCTCTTCATCTTTCGAACTTACGCTCGACAGCTCGCTTACATCTACATAACAACGTCCCAACAACTATGCTCACACACACAGAAGCTGTAACAACAAGAGCTAAAGATGTATATATTTACCACCTGAATAAATGTTGTTTAAGTTGATAGTCTGGAGTTCAGCGTTCCGTTATATTTCTTAATTTTATATAGGAAAGTCAGGTATACATCTAATGATGTATAACCAACTTTCCTATAAATGCTTAGCAGAATTTCGTCTGTTTTTACGTTCTGAGTTCAAATTCCGCCAACGTCGACTTTGCTTTCATCCTTTCGGGGTTGGTAAATTAAGTACCAGTTGCGTACTGAGGTCGATCTAATTGACTGTTCCCCTCCCCAAAAATTTCGGGCCTTGTGCCTAGAGAAGAAAACATTCTAATATCTTCTTTGTGCGTGTGAGTGCGCGCGTGCTTGTGTTCACTTCCTTTTCACAAGGTACATTATGGTGAAACGGAAACGGGATATAAATTTCATATCTTTCAACGGTGAGCCACTTTTCATTCTTTGGAGATTAAAGCAGTTTTCTCACTCTAGATTCTTTTAAATAATTACCAGGTTGTGGAGCATCAAGCAAGTATCCGGATGTGATGAAACAACACTCGCTAGGTCATTGACTAAAGCGCTTCATTTTCACTTTCAAAGTCGTCGACCGCCAAGTCTGCTATCTGCCGCAGTATCTATAGTCTACGTTATAATTATGCGCGGATTTAAATTATCACTCCACCCGAAAAATTGATACTCCTGCCAATTCCACCTGAAGAATCATCTCCCAGCCTACTGTGAATATAACTTGTATAATTAGAACAATAATCCTCAATGCTGTGCATCTTTATTGTGAAAGTTTAAAGGCAAAAACAGCAATATCCAACGTGTTCCAAATTAAACTGAAGCTCCAATGATTATATAGATAATACAACAAAATACACATTGCTAAATACTTAGTTTAAAGGAAATAATATAAAGCGGGTTTCAAAGCTAATAGAAGCTGCAATTACCCAATGCTCCCAAAATACAGTACAGGATACATATTGCAAAGAGTTCTAACCAGCAATTTGTAGGTATAAAATTTCCAGATTATTATCAGAAAACGCATGACATTAGGAAGTTAAATTTTTTTTGTTTGCCACCACGCATGATCTTGCTGTAACTCTTGCGTTTTTACAAATACGATCCGATCGTTTGAGTGTGCACAGCTGTATTCACATCTACAAAATTGATTAAGTGGTTCTGTGCGTATATCCAAGATCCTGAATATTGTGGTATACTTCTCAATCATCACTGCGAATGAATGATTCTTGTTAAATCACTTTGAGTATTAATGAATGCAACCAATTGGAGGACTCCTCCTCGCATCGCTGTGACCGAAAACCCAGTATGGTTACGTCCAGGATCGCGTTTCGGTTTATGAGAGAAGCAAGATTCATAAAATTGTTGATTCTAGTCTTGTCAAGTTTGGTTGGATTTACCTCGAACAGCCTTCTCTTTACTCTCTTTTACTTGTTTCGAGCAAATCGACCCCAGGACTTATTCTTTGTAAGACTAGTACCTCCTTTGCCGAACCGCTAAGTTACGGGGACGTAAACGCACCACCATCGGTTGTCAAGCGATGTTAGGGGGCGGGGACAAACACATAAACATACACACACACACATATATATACATACATATATACGACGGGCTTCTTTCAGTTTCCGTCTACCAAATCCACTCACAAGGCTTTGGTCGGCCCGAGGCTATAGTAGAAGACACTTGCCCAAGGTGTTACGCAGTGGGTATGAACCCGGAACCATGTGGTTGGTAAGCAAGCTACTTATTACACAGCCACTCCAGCGCCTTTAAATTTTTTTTAAAGCTGTAAGCAATCAATCATCGTTTTCTCAGAGGGATTCACCTGAAGGACTGATGCTTCTTCTCTCGCCCCAAATACACATAACATTAACCTACTTCTTAAGTAAAACATTAGAATGGACGGACAAAAAAGACCCTATTCTTATAGAATTGGTGAGTTTAATACTTCAGGTAGACTTTTGTTTATTTTTGCGCAGAAACAAACAAAAAGACTATCTGGAATGTTTTGCTTAATTCATGCAATTGTAACAAGTATCACACTCGCTGCACGTCTTAAAAGTTTTTGTAGTCACCGAATAACTTTACAGGCACCATCATACAACAGTGGGAGGAAGGTACTGCGTGACATGGTCGACTGGTTATTATGAATAAAGATTCCTGAACCGACTTAGTTAAATGTATCATGTTCTGACACATATCTGACCCCACCTGAAAAATTATAACCCTAAGTGTTGCCACCTGAAGAATCATTTCAGGACATCTCATCTGTAGAATCGTTATACACGCATAGGTGCTCGCGCAAGAGACCATCAGATATTTATGGAGCCTCTTTAACTGTTCAAGCTCTGGACCGATGTACCATAGCTGAAAGCATCTCCTTTAGACCCTGCCTGTGACTAAACAATAACAACTACACTTATTTGAAGATCCTTGCAATGGTTTTGAACTCATTTCCTTCTTCCAAAGTTAAAGAATGGTTTTATCACATTGGCATTGGCGGGGAAAATGTAACCCATTTAACTGAATCCGAGGAAATATTGGTTTCAAATTTTGGCATCAGTTCAGCAATTTCGGGGGAAAGAGTAAGTCGATTACATCGACTCCAGTGTTCAACTGGTACTTATTTTATCGACCCAGAAAGGATGAAAGGCTATGTCGATCTCAGCGGCATTTGAACTCAGAATGTAAAATCGGACGAAATGCCGCTAAACATTTTGCCCAGAGTAGATAGATAGATAGATTTCTGCCGATTAAATAATAAATATATATGTGATAAAGTACATTTAGATTTGCTGTTTTACACGAAACTCGAGCCCCTCAGTAACTTTCAAAGTGTTTTCAGCTTCAAAAAATAATATATTTATCACAATTTCCTGTTAGAATTTCCCATGTTTTAGGAAGGTGAAGCTTAGGATTATTTTTCTGTAATATTCGTTTAATTTGCCAATCCAATTCGGTTATTCAGCTGTGTCTCGCTCACAGTGACCCGTCGCCCGTTATTGATACTTATATTAAGCAAATATTAATACCAGCTTGTGGTTTTGTTATGCTCTAGTAAATGCAGATGACTAGCTTCCGAAAATGACTTTAAAAAGGGAGTTACAATATAATGAGGTGGGAGGAAATTTATATTAATCGTTATATACTAAATTATTCCTCCCTCGTCTCTTGCTCTCTCTCTCTCTCTTTCGCTCGGGATATTTATCTACCGCTAAACAATTTTTGAAAGCAACTTACTGTGGCAACAACGCTACTTCAGCATTAACAAACACCGATAAATCGGCTAAGACATGGTATTTTCTTCGTTTATTTAGTAATTCGTTGACACTCATTTGCTTTTCAATTTCTAAAATTATCGTATCACTAGACGAAAACACTGTGCGCACTTTGTGAGGTGGTAAACAGAACAAAAATCTGCTGCTGCCCGACTAATAACAAACAATGCAGTGAGCCATCACATTTGGTGAGACTGTATTCACTTTGGATTATATCCAAAGATTTTTTAGCAAACCAGTAACTTTCAAATGTTGCCACCACTGCTGAATAACAATAACTTATAGTAATTGTCATCTCTAATAGTTCGTCAATTTAGTAAATGATTCCAAACTATGTTGATTACAGATTTCCCGCATGAGGTACTTACGTATCTATTCAAGTTTCTTCCAGGCCCACAATTGGCTCCTTTGCGACTTGTCAACAAAAAAATGTTGTATGTTGTATCTCAAGACGCAGTATGGATGGACAAATGTAATCGAGGTAAATTCTTTTTTCTTTTTCTTTAAATTCCATTACACCAAAGTGTTTATATTTTCATATTTGTCAAAAATGTTTATTTCAGTATACCATACTTTTTTTATGTAAACACTTGTTTATATACGAAGATGATATTTTCCCAGCATTTCTTTCATATATATAAAACATTCCCCAGACATGTTGCTTACAATGTGGAATTTAGTTAATTTTAGAACATTAAATAAGTTTTCCACTTTGCCATTAAGAAACAATAACCTTTCCGTTGTTATCGGTTGGCATTGTTTACTGTCAGGTCAACGCCTGACCGAGCAGAATTATATGATCAAATACCTGCTAGTCGTGAATCCTCCTGTCTTTTTTGTATATTTATGTCTGCATTGTTTTGTGTATCGCTCTTTTAAGAGGCTAGGGTGTGAGTTGAGGAATATTTGGATTTTATTTCTAGCAGATTGATCGTCCGTGGCAATATTTCAAGAATTTCATTATAAAATAAAGCGTATCAAGTGAAACTTTAAATCATAAATTTCGATGTAAACGCAAAAAAAGTTGCGAAGTATCGTTTCTCGTTTTTTTAACGAATCAATTCGATTTAATGTGTAAAGTATTAGCAAGCTAGGAGAAATGTTCTGATAGGGAAACGATTTAATTAAATAAATAGAAAAAAGAAACTACGAGACTAAAAGGAATATTTGTTATTGTTGAAGTAAAACGAATTAAGATCAACCACTACACTGCTGCTGGTTAAGTAGTCTGGATAACACGAGTACTAATTATGACTATTAAAAGCTTTTGTATTGTATATTCTGTAACTACAGTATACTATAATTGCAATATATATTGTCATTACAGTGTATTTATAAACAACAATTACACACTTAATTACAGTCTCCTATATTTAGCAAAATATCAGTACGCACCCATGCTTCTCAATCAACAAGTAGAATTGGGGACCCAAGTCAGCAAAGAAGCCCCTGCGAGATCGCTAGAAATAACAGCTAAATTTCTTCCAATCAAATCCTGCTTCTTAAAAAGAAAATAGGCAACTAATGTTATTTGGCGGATCTAAAGAATACGCACACCACCCGTTTTCGGCGTAACCTTAACCCTAAACACAGGGTGTGCGTATTCTTTACCTTCGCCATGTTATTCTAGATACACCGTACTTGTAAAAAAAAAAGATGGGTTTATCAAGGATGGGACTTCTTCGATCCTAGGGTCAGGTTAGCTTCCATCAGGACTGAGGTTAAACGTCATTCCTTCGTCAAGTGCTTCAAAGGACAACTTTGTTGACAGATATGAAGGAATGCCGGTTAAATGCTAAACGTTCTTGCTTCTTTTTGTTTTTTCTCGAAAACAAAACACTTATATCCAAGTAACGATGAGTTCCTTTCGAAAGGTGCAATACTAATATGGTCGGAAAGCAATTAGTTGATACTGTTTATCCAGTGGTAGTACTGATCTAGTAGAACTAGAGGACGAGGAAGATAGATACGTACCCTCTGGAGGATTGAATAGCTTGACTCGTAAACAATAAATAATTCACATTTAGTTAACACTTCCTTTTAAACAATACAGAATAGACCTACTCTCTTCCCTAAATCATCTCTTAATATGAGAATAAATCTGTAGTACGTGATATAAGTTCAACATGAAACGGTCAGAAAATTTCATTGTCTTAAAAATCCATCAGAGCTGTCACGAAACGCATGAAACCGGTGCTAAATATCTCTGTTCGCCTTGTAAGAGGTTCCCATGTACATTGGTACAGATGGACGTAACACTATCTGCTATGTTAAATTGGGCGGATTCGGTTCCTTCGTTATCACATTTACCTACTTTTAATCAAACTTGAGGATCATCAGTTTTACTTTCCAAAATGCATTTTGAACACGTTTAAAGCTGTTGCACTAGAAATGGAACGTGCAAGAAATGCTAAATGGAAACGTAATATAGCATTTTTTTAAAATTATTTTATTATATTATTGGTAACAAACCTCTACACTTTCGCTCTTGCTAGAAATAACAGTCAGATTTCCTCTAATCACACTAAATCATCTTCAAAATGAAATGATCACGGTTGACATGCCTTTGATCATGAGAATTTGTTCAATCAAGACTAATGTGCGGTTAAACAATAACAACTAGATTATATTTACCAAAGAAAAGGGACTTTGAATAATTCCAATCTCTTTTCGGATGGGGAATGGTTCGCACTAATAGAGCTGTAGCAACCCTCATGCAACAGGTGCCGCTTTTAATCATTCACAAGATTTGTTAGAAAAGGTTACTATTCTATCAGCCATTTTGACTATATAAGCCTGAACTTTCTTTGGTGGACATTGGAATTAGACACTGAGGGAAAATGGCTGTAACTTTTTAATTTTTTAATTTTGGCGATTTTCGTTTTCGATAATGTGTTCTATATGTCACGGTCATGCGATTCCCCATAAATTTTTTTTTACCCTAACCCTAACCCCGTTTGCCAAAGTGCATTTTTTCCTTCATATTTATTTACATATAGTCCATCTGGGCCAATGCAAGATTTGGATTGTCCCCGTTTAGCTGTTATTTCTAGCATATCAAGTTTCGTGGTGGGGACTCCACATATGACCCTTTTTCTGTTTCAATATAAATGTAAGCCTTTCATTTTCACATCTAAGTTGCGAGAAGGCTATTCGTACGACCTGAACATGTAGAACACAATGTCAAAAATGAAAATCGCCCCCCCCCCCCGTTGGGGGGAGGGGAGGGGGTCCAACATTTTTTTTAGGGGGAATCGCATGACTGTGACATATAGAACACATTATCGAAAACAAAAATCGTCAAAATTAAAAAATAAAAAAGTTACACCCATTTTCCCTCAGTGTCTAATTTCAATGTCCACCCTTTCTTTTTGTGTTGCCTCGATAGGACGGTAACAAGAAGACCATGGTGAAAGTTGCGTCATGGAGCAACTTGGTTATTTTTTCAGCCGGTCATGTGTTCAGTTAAACAAAACTATTTATTGCCTCTCTGGCATTTTGATTTTTTACAGAGCACCAAACACTCAGCTGAGGGTTTTGTGTTCAATATCCCAACATTAGGGCTATATTGTGTCCAAGGACAAGACGTCTAGCTTGAAGTGAGTTGTTGGCTTTTATTAAACCCAACTCAGCCATGATCGAGCAGAGCTATGGTGAAAGATATTCCATCTGTGACCATCTCATCTTTTTTCATATTCACATCTAACGTGTTCTTCCTTTCAAACACTGAGATATTGGTTTGAGAGAATCTAACTGTTATTTCTAGCAATTTGAATGCTATCGTGGAGGTTTCCTCTTTGTGGGTGCTTCAGAGTAGTAAGCCGCGGCAGGAATCCAAAACTAAAGCTACCAGTGTCCTATCCAAAGGAGATTTAACTTACATTCACTTAATACAGAAAGTTGAATATGAGGTTGCTTTCTTTACCTCCGAGTTGTTCGGAAAGGATAAGCTTGATTTAGTGTTGGATATTTTGCCTTATGAGCAGAGGACATTGTTACCCTTCAGCTCAATACTCGTCAGCCGCTCAAGGCTGTGGTACATCGACACTTACAGTCTACATCTTTAGTCTGGAACCCGCTTCCTGATCACAATATTGATCTACTGGAAGCTGTTTAGAGACGTGCAACCTGACAAATACCTTCTGTTTGTCACTTATCGTGAACGTATTGCTTCTCTGAGCATCGACATGCTAAAGTTTAGACGTCTAGCAGCTGACTTGGTAGAAGCTCACATGATTATCTACCGTCTTTTCAACAAAAACTTTGACCACATTTTTCTTACGTTCTGAGTTCAAATTCCGCCGAGGTCGACTTTGCCTTTCATCCTTTCGGGGTCGATTAAATAAGTACCACGTACGCACTGAATCGATGTAATCGACTTAATCTCTTTGTCTGTCCTTGTTTGTCCCCTCTGTATTTAGCCCCCTGTGGGAAATAAAGAAATAAATATCTCTAGCACTCATAGACACGCTTATAAATTCGAAAACAGCGCAGCACCCATGACTTTCTCACGGAATCAATTTCTCACTCTCAGAATTGTCGAAGTGTAGAATAAACTATTGCTGTCAGGACACTCGATACTTCAAAAATTCCATGCTTCCCGAATTCTGCCAACGCTACTCCTTTTGTGCCTATGCACCCTTTCCTCTTTATGACCCATTAACTGTTCACTTTTTTTGTATTCGGTGTACTATGCATCGACGGGATACATCGCCGAACTGATACCCATCCACTCCATGACGTTGTCACTGAGCGCCGCAGGCGATTCGCCTGCCATGTCCTCTGATTACCATCATCGCGGCATGCGAAAATCGCCATTCTGTGGAAACCACCGCATAGCAAGAGAAAACAAGGGCGACTAAAAGCGCCTTGGCGCCGCAACTTCATCGATGACTCCAAAGACATTGACATTTCATGGGATGAAGCTGAAATCGTTACGTTGGAGAAGCCTTGCCGTCCAATGCACCACTCGGAGCAGGAGGACCTAAGACTATGGATGCACTTCTAGCTTTCATGGCTGTCTTTCTTTACTGACTTATATGTCTGCTTCCTGTTCCCTCATTTAACCTTTTCCGATTAAATGTACTGCACTTGAGCACTGTATACAATAAGCTCATTAATGCGGCGAGCTGGCAGAATTGTTAGCATGCCGGGCGAAATGCTTAGCAGTATTTCGTCGACTTTGCCTTTCATCCTTTCGGGGTCGATAAATTAAGTACCAGTTACGTACTGGGGTCGATGTAATCGACTTAATCCCTTTGTCTGTCCCCTCTATGTTTAGCCCCTTGTGGGCAATAAAGAAATAAGAATTGTTCCAGCGTCAGAGAAACTGCCTGGCAGTATTTCTTCTGACTCATTACTTTCGGAGTTCAAATTCCGTTGATGTCGACCTTGCTTTTTACATCCTCCGGGGTAGATAAAATAAGTACCAGTCAAAAACTAGGGTCGGTGTAATCGACTAGCTCCTACCCACCCACCCTAAATTTCAGGCCTTGTACTTATAGTAGAAAGGGCAACGTTTCGGTATTAGTACATGTCGTCAGTCATGAGTGTTTGACTCATGTGTGTGTCAGCTCGGTCGAGCAAATGAAACACAATGTCATGCACAGTCATGATGTCATAGGCTTTTACCGAAAGATTGCTGAAAAGGTTATCATTGCTGTTATTATTAAGACAGCGAGCAGGCAGACCCGTTACCACGCCGTTCAAAATGCTTTGCATTCTGGGTTCAAATTCTGCTGAGGTCCACTTTGCCTTTTATCCTTTCGGGGTTGAGCACTGGGGTCGATGTAATCGACTTAGCCCCTTCCTCGAAATTGCTGGCCTTGTGCCAAAATTTGAAACCATTATCATTATGTGTCCTAAATTTGATATTTTCTTTCAAATAATGCATCTCGGCTTTACATTATACTCTCACCTAATCAATGTAATTGATTATTTAATTAGTATTTAATCCAGATATATTGCATTTTGAATGATAGAATTGAACTTTCTCCGAAAGAATATATGTATAGGTATAGTTGCATAGTGAAAAGGTTCACTTCGCAACCGCGTGGTTCCGGGTTCTATCGCTCTACATGTGTGTATTCTGCTATAGATTCTTATTTATCAATACAAATGACCATATGAGAGAGTCACTAGGTGGTCCTTCAACCTGTCAGAAATAGTAGTCAGATAACACCCACCTTGTACAAAGTCAAGATAGATCATCGATACTGTAGTCTTACATATCCCCAAAACGGTATGATCCTGGTTGGAAAAGCCTCAGTTCATAGGTCTGCTCGATCAGGGTTGTCACTGTATTGTTAGACCACAACTTACTACTCCGAGCCAACGAAGTAAACTGTGGCCTTGTATGCACACGCGAAAGAATGTAGAATGCTGTTTTAGGTATACAATAAGACAGGATGATCATGATGGGGACACTTGATCATGCTGCTCGAGTATTGTTTACTCAGGGTTAATGATAAAAAAAAGAACCTACACTGCGTGAAGTGGGAACCTAAAACGTTTGCATTTTGCATAAAACACATTCGTAAGCTTTAAACTACACGGGAAGTAATTTTAATATCAATGATATAACAGATTCGACTGCACATATTTGTTCAACGATAGTTTTTAATTTTCTCAGTAAATTAAAGGGTTACATTGTATTTTAATATAAAATAACCCTTCCATTCACCTGCAACGACATAGCATCTAATTACGTTTTTTTTTTTTTTTTGCAATTAACTCTCATAAAGCAATATAAACAAGGGAGACAAGTAGAATTTTACTACATGTCCCACTATAAGAATGTAAATAACGGGGTTTCACAACCCATTTTTGAAAGATCCCTTCGATGATGTCTCGCATTTGGTTTATGATTCTAAATTATGTATTCTTAATCTTCTGATACCATTGGATTTTTCATGAATTTGGTGGGGAAAGCGATAAATTTGATCATTAAGAGTCTACAGAATTCTTCCTTCCTAGTTCTCTATTAATCTGTGGTTTTCCACAACTTTACTCAACGTTGCGGAATACGGTGTTCCATAACAGTGGGATGATGCTACCAATCTATATAAGGTCCTTTTCACTCGTCCGTACTATACACACCCTTAATTTACTTTTAAATAAGGAATTTCATGTTGAAGACCAAAGTAATAAAAAAAATCTTAACTATTCCGTTTTTTTAATGGCATATTGGACAACATTGTCTTAATGTATTTAGCCCCTTTTAGGGATATTAGGGATTTGTCTGATATTTTTAGCAGAGGTCGCGGCTCCCGCGGGAGATGGGGGTTTGTGTGTGCCTTTTCGTTTTATTTTTCACTAGTTATATAGCCATAGAATTTGCATCCGTCTAAACTTATCTATATATGTGATAGGAAAAATACGGGAAAACAGCAAGTTTTATTCTACTGTCGAACGAACTACATTAATTCGTTAAAATTAAGAATTTGTATAAGCCTTAAAAAAAAAAAAATAGAGTAAAGGCAAACGTGTCAATATTTCTATGCTGATAAATAACATGTATTTTCTTCGCATGACACTAACAGGAAGCAGTTCTTGTATGTATTGTCGACATCGTGATTTGTAATTAGTGTTAATCAGAGAATTTTGCTTGTAAAGTAATCGGTTCTTATGTATCATGTTTCTTCAGATTCGTCTTCTATTATAATACCAATCACATCAAGCAGGATGCATTATAGAAATTGATTCGGCATTTAACTGGTATTTATTTTACCGAGCCTAGAAGAATGAAAAGCAAAGTTAACCTTAACGAGATTTCAATTCACAACAAATAGCTGTAGCTAAATAACGCAGGCATTTTGTCCGACTCTCTAATGTTTCTCCGCCTTCGTCTGTATAGATATTTCACCCATACTTGCATTTTTTTTTATACTTACCCAGTTTGAAGGACGGGATAATGCCCATGGCCTTTGCAGGCCCTCCTAGACTAATGAGATTGATGCTTGTAATGTTCCTCTTGCACTTTTTTAAGTCAACACTTGCTGGAAAGACAAGATGAAAGATTCTAGAGAGCTAAGATCCTGGGAAGAAAGGACTGGATGTAGTGATCAGTGCAGAGCCTAATGGTATCGAACAAAAGGGATGAAAGGAGGAGAGAGTAGTGGGTTGGAAATTTTTGAGTGGGTGACATGAGCCCAGCGTGAAGTAACCTCTAGCTTTGAAAAATAGTACCAGTTATAGGGATGCAGTTCTATGTTAAGGATGTGCAGTTGTGTTTTTGCCAAGTCCTCAGCCGATAGCAAGAAAATTTTTTAAAAAATAGAAATGTGCTGAAATAGTTTTTACAAACAATTATCTTTCCACTATAAAAAGGCTCATATAAAAATCTGTTAATATAATTTACAGTGTCACGGCGTCAAGCTAGCAGAATCATTAGCAATGCTGGACAAAATGCTTAGTAGCATTTCTTCTAGTTTTACATTTTGCATTCATATTCCAACACAATCAGCTTTGCTTTTCATCCTTTCAAGGTTGATAAAGTAAGTACCAATTGAGCACTGGAATCAATGTAATTGACTTATCTTCTCTGATAAACTTGCTAGCTTTCTGCTAAGATTATAATTTTGCAGTGTCTTTATCTCCCTGTTTCTTCATCATTGTCTGAATTTTATGGAAATACTGATTGCTTAGTTAGCTGAGCTATGATACTTGCATTATCTATTTCAAGGAAACATTAACAGGTCATTTAGTTAGCTGAATATTGAGTAGAAATATAAATTATAAGTTTCAAGTTCAATTCCTCCATAGCATCATCATCATTTCGATGTCTGCTTTTCCATGTTTGCATGGGTCAAAAAGAATTTGTTGCAGCAGATTTTACGCAGTTCTATGGCCTTCCTCAAACCCTCACTTGTTTTCAAGCAAGGTAGTATTTCACCATGACCAGACATGTTTTCACAGAAGATAGGAAATGAAAGACATAGCTTGTATGATAGTGACACTCATTTACAATAATATCTTGTCAAAAAGACAAGGAGTCATAAACACATACAAAGGTATCCAAATCATAATCATTCTATCCTTTTACATGAATGTAGAACATGATTTGAGGGATATTTGGCTGCTATTTCTCTCAGGCCTAATGATTACATGTTTTCTTTCCAATATAGTCTATCTTAGATTATATAATCTAATACATCCTTAGTTTTTAATAGGGTTTGAAGTAGGGAGTGTCTGTTGTTTATAGTTGATGAAGTAAATGCATAGAGACTCCTACTATGATTAATAAAACAAGTGACAAACATTTAGTGAAGTTAATTTGAATAATTAAACTCAACTTTTAGAGCAATGGGCAAAATGACTTGCACAATTTGTTTCAGCTGTTTATATTTTAAGTTCAAATCTTGCCTAAAGCACCTTTACTTTACATTCCTTTGAAGTCAGTAAAATAAAGTACTAGTCAAGCACTAAGATCTATATAATTGACTAATCTCCTCCTCCAAAATATTTCTGGTCTTGTGCTTAATTTAGAAACAGTTATTAAGGACATTAGTTTGGCTGAATCATTAGAGCATCGGGAAAAATACCTATTGATATTCCTTCCATCTCTTTATGTTCTGAGTTCAAATCCAACCAAAGTTAAAATTGCCTTTCATCTTTTCGAGATCAATAAAATAAAGTACCAGCCAAGTAGTAGGGTTGATGTAATCAACTAGAGCCCGTCTCTTCAAAATCACTGACTTTGTGCCTAAATTAATAAACACAAGGCAGCAAGCTAATAGACCTGTTAGAGCATTGGAAAAGATCTCTTGTAGTATATTTTCTGTCCCTTTAAGCACTAAATTCAAATCCTGCCAAGGTCAACTTTATCTTTCATTCTTTTGTGAATGAGGAAATACTAGTTAAGTACTAAGACTAATATAATTGACTAACTTCCTCCCCTCAATGTTGCTGGCCTTCTACCTAAATTAGAAACCTTTATTATTATTTTTTTAAAATATTTTATATAAGGCAGCAAGTGGAAAGAATCGTTAGCACATTGAGTGAAATGCTTAGCAGTGTTTCATCTGCTGCTAAGTTCTAAGTTCAAATTCCGCTGTGGTCAACTTTACCTTTCATCCTTTCAGGATCAATAAATTAAGTACCAGTGAAACACTGGGGTCGATGAAATTGACTAATCTCCTTCAAATTTCAGGCCTTGCACCTATTGTAGAAAGGATTATTATTATTATTATTATTATTATTATTATTTTTTTTTTTTTTTTTTTTTTTTTTTTTTTAACTCAGGTTTTGTTCAAACTCTTGGAGTCTTGCATGTGTAGTAGGCTTGATACCTGTAGCCTACGGTACCATGCTATTTGTTCTTTTCAGCTATGTCCTTTCCTGATTATTCTTAGTGTGCCAAGGATGCAAGCCTTTTGTAGCAGCTCTACGGACACTCTATTCTAATTTCCTTTATATTCTTCTTGATACCTTCTGATACTGACCCCAAAGACCCAACAATAATTGGCACTATCTTCACCTTCTTCATTTTCCATAGCCAGGCTATTTTGCATTTAAGAGGACTGTATGTGTCTATTTTTCACCTTCCTTCTTAACTATTCTGTGGGTCATATTTAGTATTTTTATTTTCATTATTATTATTATTATTATTTTTAACACCACACCTTTATTGAGAGCTGTAACAAAGTGTTGGCTGTTCACAACCAGTGAGCTAAGGTAACACTCTTCATTCAGATTCTGAGGGATTTGTGATGTTCCAAGCAATGCTATTTTCTTGCTACACTAAATTTACATTTATTCATCTCTTTTCAATCTGTTTTGTGAGCTTCGAACTTATAGTTCTCAGGGCTTCAACAACAAAAGGTATGATGCTCACCTTCTTCAATGACCAGTCTTTTTATCTCCTACTTCAAATCATCATATCTGGCCTGTTTGTCTTCTCTTTCCAATACTTTGTCATCATCAGGGCATGAAATATTTATGACTAAAGAAGTTTTTCACATTTAAACAGGTTTGTCCTTCTTTATTCACATTTCAACAGGTTTTCCCCCTCCTCTTTATTCACAATTTTTATTCACTAGTGTTGTTGTCAGGGTGGCAAGCTGGCAAAATCATTAGCACACCAGACAAAGTGCTTAGTGGCATTTCATCCATCTATACATTCTGAGTTCAAATTCCATCAAGGTTAGCTTTGCCTTTCATCCTTTTGGGGTCAATAAAATAAGTAGCAGTTGAATACTAGGGTTAATGTAATCAACTTACTCCTTCCCCTAAAATTGCTGGCCTTGTGCCAAAATTTGAAACCATTATTGTTGTTGTTGATGTTGTTCTTGCTGTAAGTGAATTTAATGACAGTAAAATTCATTTAATGAACATATTATTTGTCTAAAAATGTGTTTGTGCTGGCTAATCAAAAATTAATGATCTGCAGATTTATCAACATGTACGATATAACATACATTCAATTTACAACAACACAATTTTAGTAAAGTTACAAAAGACTGCAAAGGAATCAAATTAATAATCAATGCAGATAATGTTAACCAAATGTGGTAGATTGGTAAAATTGCTGATATTTTCATGTGGTATCATTATCATTTAATGTCTGCTTTCCATACTGGTATATGTTGGATAGTTTGACAGGAGCCGGCTGGTCAGAGTACTATGTCAAACTCCAATGTCTGTTTAATATGTTTTTTTACAGTTGGATGCCCTTCCAAATGCTAACTACATTACAGAGTGTACTGGGTGCTTTTTACATGGCACTGATAACATTAAGGTCACTAATTAACTTGCAAAACAAGACCTTTCAACTGAGTGGGATCTAGTATTAAGAGAGATGGCTTTATGTCAGGTGATGAGAGGTTAGTGTATGACAGAGGGACAGGAACAGATGCTTTGTTGTAAAGAAAGATACATGTCTACCCCTGTTTGAAAAGAGAGAAGATAGGTTTATGTTTGAAGTCAGTATATTTTATACATTATTGTATAAGCATGTGAACTTTTAATTCAAATGACAATATCACAAACGATCTGATTAACTATTAATTAACCTAATTAATAATTTCTTATTAAATAAACATGTTTTTGTAATAACTAAAATGTAAACAAAATCAATATATTCAAACAAAATTGTATTCCTTTTTTGTAATTATAACAAAATTAATATCAAATAACTCTTTTCTATTACAGAATATAATATAAAGAGCTTAACTAACTGGGGATTCAATTCCTATTATGAGCTTTATACCCAAGGTAATTAATCTTGTTAATTTAAAATAATTTAATTTAGTATTTTTCTGTGGTCAAATGGTTATCTTACAGATAACATATACTTTTCTTGTCTAGCCTTATATCACACAATTTCACCTCACATTACACAATCTTGCCTCATGTCTTGCAATCTTGCCTTACATCACATAATCTAACCTCACATTACACAATCACACTTTACATCACACAACCTTACCTTGCATTGCGCAATTTCACTTCACATCACACAGTCTGACTGTGTATCATACAATCTAGCTTCATATTACACTGTCTCACTTTACATCACACAATCTAACCTCATTCAATCTAGCCTTACATTACACAATTTCAGCTTATATCACATGATCTCGCCTCATCTCACACAATCTAGTCTCACACTACACAATCTAGCCTCACATTATACAATTAAGCTTCATATTACACAATCTCTCCTTATATCATAGTCTTATCTCACATCACAATAATCCTACCTCACTATACATAATCTCACTTTACATTGTCTAATCTAGCCTCACATTACACAATCTCGCTTCACCATCACACAACCTTACTCCAACACTATATCCCATAATTTCTTTTTGTTTTTATTATCTATTTCACCCAAAATCAATCCTCTGCTCTCTTTGTACGTCTTTACTAAGGCAGCTGCCTCTCCTGCCCACTATGATTTTCCTACAGCTGCTGCATTGGTCTCTGCTACTCAGCGATGGCTGGTTGTATACCACCTCTATCCAAGCTCACCCAACATGCCTCCTCTTCTTGTTAAGGAAACTAGACGACTAGGTGTAGTTGTTTGGACACTGATGGTTTGGCATGGCTGACTGGACATTCAGCCTGCTTTGGTGAGAGTTCCTTTTGACACTGGAGCTCAACACATGCATGTGTGCATACAGACACACACACACACACTCATACACAGAAACATGCACAAACAGATAGGAAGTGCATGGTTTAGTGGTTTGAGTGTTGGACTCATGGTTGTAAGATTGTGGTTTCGATTCCTGGACCGGGTGACACGTAGTGTTCTTGAGCAAAACTCTTCATTTCACATTGCTCCAGTCCACTCAGCTGGCAAAAATGAGTAATCCTGCGACTGACCGGCATCCCGTCCAGATGGAGAATTTATACACCATGGAAACCAGGAAACCAGCCTTTATGAGTCAGCATGACACAAGATACTTTTACTAGATACAGTTAATGAGAGAGATACAGAGGAAAAGAGAGAGACGTTACAGTTTATTAATTGAATATGATTGACATAAACACTTCCACTCTGCTCATACATATAGAGAAATATGCTCACACATAAGCAGAGAGGGGTGGGTTTGAGAGAAAAATTAAAACACCGAATAAGGACATAAGACAGATATTTTGCTTTCCAATCAATCCTTCATGAACTTCTTCAAATACCATTTAGAGAGGAATGTGAGATAGATAGGAAAGCTGCTGTTCTCCAGTGACCTCACCTTAGCCACCATCCTTGTGGCAAAATATTAAAAATATTGCTTTTCTTTTTCATGAACAATAGCCACTTCATTGGATGTATGAGGTCAGAGAGGTATCATTGTATTAATAAAAGGGTTACACAGTTATGAATTTTGGTTAACAAAAATATGAACAAACATTAGAAAATTTTCCTCGTTTAAAAATTGTTCTTCATGCAGAAGACATCTTTTAAATAGATTCTTATTGTCAGACTAGTTCTCTACTTGAATCAAACATTAAGCTTTATGTCATTATCTATCATTTCTTTGTTAGTTTCTATACTATATATTTTCTATCTTTGAAGATATATATTCTTATCTTCCAGTTCTTCACAAGTTTGGATTTTTAATTGGAATTTGGAGAGCTGTGATGTCTCCTTATGGAAGCCTGATTAAATTTGAGGTAAATAAAAAAAAATATAACTACGAGTAACATTTTTACTGGTTAACCTTTTATTCTTTAATCACCTCAAATGAAAACATTATTCATTTGTATCAGTTATTTTGCATAAATCCTAAGAGGGCTTTGAGTGGGCAGACTTGTAAGACAGGTCGCCTATAAGAGATATATATATTGGTAAACTTTGCTTTAGTATAGAACTATGTTGCTTGGAGAAACTACTGTATAGTCAATCAATATGACATCAGTGATTTTCTAGTCTTTATTTTACATTTAAGTTAAAATTACTATACTAAATTCAAAGAGGTCAAGCTAGTCTAGCTGTAAATTGTTCAAATGGGCCAAAACAACTTAAACAATTTAAATTAGTATTCATCATGATTTTTTTTTGTGATGGTCTGTGAGAACTTAAGAGAGTACTTATTTATCTTTTCATAAACAGCACACTCAAAAAGTTTGCGATCTTACACTTGATGAATTAATTGTACCTGTCACACAAATTATGTGAGAGAATTGCAATAGTTTATTTATCATGTTGAGTGGAGGCACAATGGCCCAGTGGTTGGGGCAGCGGACTCGCAGTCATAGGATCACGGTTTCGATTCCCAGACCAGGCATTGTGAGTGTTTATTGAGCAAAAACACCTAATGCTCCTGGCTGGCACCAGTAAAAGAATAACATGACATGCTTTATATTTTATATTTTAATATGAGTATAGTCTATCATTGGTGGAAGGGCTACTACCGTTGTAATTCATTTTAGTGTCCTATTTTTATCATAGTTATCTTAACTAGTTTACACCCTACCCCTTTTTAAAGGTTATAAACCATGTTTTATTACATATCCAATAACAATTTTACATAGTTAATCAGTATCAAAACACATTAGCAGTAACAGTTCTGAGTTCAGACTGAAACAGAAGGGTTGTACACAAGTCTAAATAAACTTTTGAAGTACGGTGGAGTATTATGCCAATCAAAGTATATGTAGAAACATCTAAAATCAAGATAACAGACCCGATAAACTTTCCTGAGGAAAATTTTTTATAGATGTCCATGGTCATTGCTAGTACCCTGTAAATGGCACTCATAAATTGTCATGGTCATTGCCGGTGCCATGTATATGATTCCCATGAATCATAGTCTTGGCACTGCTGGTACCATGTGAATGGCACCCATGAATTGTAATCATGGTCGTTGCCAGTGTCATCTAAATGACACCCATGCCAGTAGCACATAAAATCACCCATTACACTCTTGGAGTGGTTGGTGTTAGAAAGGGCATCCAGCTGTAGAAACCATGCCAAATCAGACTGGAACGAGTAATGACGTATTTAATGCGATACACACCTCACTATAGGAGTAATTCAAATTTAATTTTAATTTCAGAGTTGTCACCCCTTTTACTGTAATCAGATTATTCATTGGACTTGTGTTATTCTTTCCTCATTGCAAAAGTAATTTTTATTATTTGCAAACTTATACTCCCTGCATTAATTATCTTAGCACTCACTCAACTATTGTGTTTCATACAGATGGTGTCCCTTGATAATTTCTCTTAGCCATTAAGTTGAGTTGTCACTTGAACTCAAATATATTTCTGATATATCTCTGTAGCTACTCTCTATGACTACATCTGGTATGCACTTTAAAAGACTATGCTTCACTGAGGAAGCTTAATAAGACTAAAACATACCCTGAGTTACCACCATGATCAGACTTAAATTAATATTAGTCCTCAAGCTAATGTTTTCTATCTTCTCATGTGTAATTCAAACTTTAATTAATTAAAATTTCAGAGTTGTCACTCCTTTGTGTTGACCGAATTTGATTAAGATCCATCATGAAGCCTATTTTGGGTCTCCTCAAGATGCTTTTGCATAATTTTGTATATATATATATATATATATATATATATATATATATATATAAATGAAAGGAAGAGGAAAACAAAACCAAGGCTTACCAAATCATTTAAATTATTTTAATGATGAATCAAATTAAGCAAAAGTAAATTATTTACTTTTACTTACTTTGATCCACCATTAAAATAATTTAAATGATCTGATAAGCTCGTCCTGCTTTTGTTTTGTTTTCCTCTTCCTTTAATATGTACCCACTGACTTGGAAGTTGGCTACAGATCCCCAACTCCAGCTCCTGTTGTAAACTTGGATCCTAGTAGCTTATCAATTGGAGCACTCAGAGAGTGTGCCTATTTAGATCACCAGTGACCTAAACCTTTCCTATTCTGTATATATATATATATATATATATATATATATATACTTGCTCACTACATTTGTTAATAATCACTCAACCTTACTCAGCTTGTTATCTCGTATTATTTTAGCCTAAAGATGGTAAGGTTCTTGGACAAGAACTCTCAGCACCCTGTCCACCAAATATCAATTCACCATTACGCAGAAAATTACTTTTTTCAATTGAAGTAGAAGACTCCGAAGTGAAGACCCTGTGTCATATGGGACCAAACAATATTCCTCATCAGTGCAACATATTTGCTGTTGATGTGAGTACTCATCAAAGAATAAATGATTATTACAACAGATGTTCATCATCATTATCATCCCAATTTTATATCATTTTCCTTTCCTCGTTTGCATGCATCTCATCCTCCTCCTTCACAGTCATTTGTCATCTGGTATACACACACAGCAACAGAAAATTATCAAAATGTATTGCTAAGTATGACTTTTGTGTATGTGTGTGTGGTTTTTATAGTTTGGTGGCTTTTCTATCACCAGCTACTTTGCAACAACTAAGATACGTAGCGCATTGTTGTACTCAAGAAGACCCAACCACAACAGAACTGAGATCTTAAAACCAAGTTGCTGTGTTAAAAGCATTGGTGTTGGTGCTGGTACCATGTAAAAGGCACTTGTGATGGTGCTATGTAAAAAAGCACTCAGTACACTCCGTAGAGTGGTTGGTGTTAGGAAGGGCATCCAACCACAGAAACCAAACCAAAACAGACTAAGGAATCTGGTGTGGCCCCTGGTCTAGCCAGTTCCTGTCGAGCCATTCAGCTCATGCCAGTATGGAAAATGGACGTTAAATGTTGAGGATGATGATCTTGTCTACTGTATATAATCCTGTCTACTTTACATATGACAAATATATGTATTTGTCATATTTAACCTTTTAGTATTTAAACTAGCCATGTCTGGCCCAAATATTCTACCTTTTTTTATGTTCAAACCATCCAGATTCAGACTTTACAATGTCATTTTAAAAATAAACAATCTCCTCATTGAAATCTCAAAGTTATGAGACAGTGCATGATCAATCCAAAACAATATGAATAAATAAACATTACATTTGACTGAGTAATCCAGATGCTAAAGGGTTAAAATAGTGTACTTAGTGATGGTTTTCAATACTGAAGAAAGTCGTTTTACCATTGTAAAGTCCTCTTAAAACTACATTGGATATCATAATGCATATACTTCATCTCACAGTGCTCCAGTCCAGTCAGCTGGTAAAAATGAATAATCCTATGATGGAGTGGTGTCCTGTCCAGGGTGTAATATATGCGCCAGAGAAACCGGGCCTATGTTCCTTATGGAGTAATGTGGATTAATCATATACTCTCTTTTATTCTTTTACTTGTTTCAGTCATTTGACTGCAGCCATGCTGGAGCACCGCCTTTAGTCGAGCATATCGACCCCAGGACTTATTCTTTGTAAGCCTAGTACTTATTATATAAGTCTCTTTTGCCAAACCACTAAGTTACAGGGGACATAAACACACACACACACATATATATATATGACATTTATTGTGGTTTTGGAGTCAGGATTTGACTGCTATTTTTTTCAGCGTGGTGGTATCTCTTGATACCCTGTATTATAATTTTAAATAATTATTACCTTTGATGGTTTTTATTCCCATGCTGACCACTTGATAAGATCAATATTTTAAATACCGATCTTATCCTTATTTATATAAATTAGTTTTGTCAGTGTATTTACTGCGCTGATATCCTGTCCGGGATCGCATGAGAAGTTGTTTAGGCGGGCTATTTAAGCTAGTCGTGTGCATACGTGCATATATATGTATGTATACGTCCGTATATGTAAGTATACTGTTTATATACATGTATTTGTATTTATGTACTTGAGTATATTTCACTGATGAAGGCAGAGCATTTATGCAAAGCCAGAAATCCAGGATTTGAAATTATCTTATTATTTTTACTGGTTTATTTGGTCTTCGTCTTCGCTAATCGTGCCTTGCGGACATTTATTGTGGTTTTGGAGTCAGGATTTGACTGCTATTTTTTTCAGCGTGGTGGTATCTCTTGATACCCTGTATTATAATTTTAAATATATATATATATATATATATATATATATATATATATACACATATATACGACAGGCTTCTTTCAGTTTCCGTCTACCAAATCCACTCACAAGGCTTTGGTCGGCCCGTAGCTATAGCAGAAGACACTTGCCCAAGGTGCCATGCAGTGAGACTGAACCTGGAACCATGTGGTTGGTAAGCAAGCTACTCACCACGCAGCCACTCCTGCGCCTATATATATTCACACACATACACACACAGTCATATGTTTTGAGTGTTGGGCTTCACGGAGGCAATGATGAATGACCAAGACCTTTAGCATTATGCTGTGCTTGAAAAAAATGACTCATCAAGCCAAGTAAAATCACAGTCATGGCAAATATTGGCGTCACATCAATGGCACCCATGGTTGGCGTTAGGAATGACATCCAGCTGTAAAAACCATGCCAGATCATACTGGGGTCTGGTGCAGCCTACCAGCTTGCCAGCCCTGGTCAAACTGTCCAACCCATGCCAGCATGGACAACAGACGTTAAATGGTGATGATGGTGATGCTGGCTTTGATGTTGAAGCAACCACTGTAAATATTCCTATGCCAGGCATGATTGTGTGGTCAAGAAGCTGGCTTTGCAACCATGAGGTTTGGGGTTCAGTCCCACTGGATGGCACCTTGTGAACATGTGACTTCCTCTATAGCTCCAAGCTGACAAATGCCTTGTGAGTGAATTTGGAAGACAGAAACTGTCTGGAAGCCTGTTGTATAGATATGTGTGTGTGTATGCTTTTGTATTTGTTCACCACCACCACCACTTGACAACCAGTGTTGTTTTGTTTACATCCTCACAACATAACAGTTTGGTAAAAAATACTGATAGAGTCAATTTGTCCTTTGAAGGCAGTGTCCCAGCATAGCTGCAGTCCAATAACTGAACCAAGTAAAAGAAGAAGTTAAAGATGTATTTTTTTACCTCTTTTTATTCACACATCATCATCATCATCATCATCGTTTAACATCCGCTTTCCATGCTGGCATGGGTTGGACGGTTTGACTGAGGACTGGCAAGCCAGAAGGCTGCACCAGGCTCCAATCTGATCTGGCAAAAATTTCTACAGCTGGATGCCCTTCCTAATGCCAACCACTCCGAGAGTGTAGTGGGTGCTTTTTACATGACACCAGCACAAGGGCCAGTCAGGCGGTACTGGCATCGACCACACTCGAATGGTACTTTTTACGTGCCAATATATGCACACACACACACATACATATATTAATGTACAATAATCTAGTAGATTAACCCTTTAACATTCAAACCGGCCATATCTGTTTTATGTTCAAACTGGCCAGATCCAGTCTCTCCCACCTACTCTACAATGCTATTCTAAAATTAAATGATTACATCTTCAAAATCTTGAAGCTGCAAGATAATAGATGATTAATTTTTTTAAATATGGATACATAAACATTACATTTGATAAATTAATCTGAATTTTAACACTAAAATGTTAAAATCCTTACTTACCACTATATGAAATTACTTTGTATACAAAAGATAATTAGGCATGGCTATGTGATAGAAAGTTTGTTTCCCAACCACATGGCACCTTGGGCAAGTGCCTTCTACTATAGCCTCACCCTGACCAAAGCCTTGTGAGTGGATTTGGTTGACAGAAAGAGAAAGAAGCTCACTTTATGCATGTGCGTGTGTATGCGTGCACACACTTGTCTGTCTCCCACCACTGCTTGACAACTGGTGTCCATGTGTTTACATCCCCATAACTTAGTAATTCGGTAAAAGGGTCTGACAGAATAAGTACCAGGCTTATAAGAATAATAATCGTGATGGCACCTGTGCCCAGCGTCGCCTTCTTGGTACTTGTGCTGGTAGTATGTTTAAAGATATTCGAGCGAGATCGTTGCCAGTGCCGCCGGACTGGCTCCTGTGCAGGTGGCACGTAAAATACACCATTTTGAGCGTGGCTGTTGCCAGTACCGCCTGACTGGCCTTCGTGCCGGTGGCATGTAAAAGCACTCACTACACTCTCAGAGTGTCTGGCGTTAAGAAGGGCGTCCAGCTGTAGAAACTCTGCCAAATCAGATTGGAGCCTGGTGTAACCATCTGATTCACCAATCCTCAGTCAAATCGTCCAACCCATGCTAGCATGGAAAGCAGATGTTAAACGATGATGATGAGGTAAGGTCTGGGGCTGATTCAATACAAAATAAAATCATCAGTAATTATACTGCATTCTTATTACTAAATGGCAGAGACTGTAGTGCTAGACTAAAGATATTAAATTTAGTTTTATTTCTTAATTCATATCTCATCAGTATTAACTCTGCTTTTTACACCTTCTGTGACAATGAGACAAAATACCTATCATGTTCTAGCATAATTCAGTTTACAGTATTTTTCCTCCTTAGAAATTTTCAATTTTAAATTATTGTAAAAATGTGCTTATTAACTTGAAACAAAATCTATTCACTAAGGTTTGCATTTCTTTGAAAATATAATTTTATGTTTATTTCAGGGAGATAAGTCTCTGGTGAAATTTGAATGCTGTGTAGAAGCAGCTCACCGTAATCCTGGTGGCATGAGACGGGTAAATCACCTTTCTTACTATTGTCTTTACTTTGGCATAACATGACTTAACAAACGGTATGCCTTGTTAAAAACATTGTTTTCCTGGTCTTGTATTAATTTTATATAAAAGACAGCAACAACATAGCCAAAGAGCTCAATCTTTTTTAAAATAAGTATTGATACTAATGTTCAATATGTGTATGGATGCATTTTCTTTGCTTTCTTTGAAGTTCCATGTACCAGTCTCTTTGGAGGCATGGGTTCAAATCCCACAGCTGCCAATTAATTTTAATAGCAATACCCCAGCATGGCCACAGCAAGTATAATTAGATTCTCTAAAATTAAGATTGAAACTCTTTTCTTTTTTGTCTTTTTTGATCTTTTCAAGGAATTTGAACAATTTCTGATGGATGAAAGCAGTGAAATTACAGAAATAATATTTACTGGTAAAATTGAACTGCTGCAAAAGTTTTGGGTGTTAAAAAGATTTGAGTAAGAATATTTTGTTTCCTTTTTACATTGAAAAAAAACTGTTTCCATTTAGGCAGCATTAGTTTATCTTTCTCTCTTTTACTCTTTTCTCTTTTACTTGTTTCAGTCATTTGACTGTGGCCATGCTGGGGCATGGTCAAGCAAATCAACCCCAGGACTTATTCTTTGGAAGCCTAGTACTTATTCTATCGGTCTCTCTTTTGCAAAACCGCTAAGTGACGGGGACGTAAACACACAACCATCGGTTGTCAAGTGATGCTGGGGGGGACAAACACAGACACGCAAACATATACACACACATACATACATATATATATATATATATATCAATTTAAATGAGAGCCATAACACAATCCTATAATAAAACTTGTTTAATATCCTATGCACATTTCAATGCAAGATCCCAACTCACTCTTGCCTGAGATAAGAAAATGGGTCCTTGCATCTCTTCAGGGCCAAGTTACATTAATTCACAGCAGACAGCAAACAGACAACATTATTAGTTGTACTTAAATTACATGTGTATAAGAAAATTATAATCAAATTATAATATTTGGTAGAGATTTAAATATATATATACTTGGAAGGACTGGAAGAACGGTGGTAGCAGGGAATTGTACCAATGTGCCAGAAGGGAGGCTAGGCGACAGGTTTATTTAGCCAGAGGGGAAGCAGATAAGGAAAGATTTGCCAATGTTCTGCGCCGTGAGGACCAAAGACTCGAGGTATTTCGTGTTGCAAGACAGTGTAGGAGAGAGAATAGTGATGTTGTAGGAGAGAAATGTGTTCGCATGGATGATGGTACGCTTGCACTAAATGAGGATGCAAAGAAAGAGGTCTGGAGATGCCACTACGATAGATTGCTTAATAAAGAGAATGAATGGGAGAAAGAGAGCCTGCCGTATGTCGACCCAATAGAGGGACCAGCTATCCGAGTTGATAGTACCAGGGTAGATAAAGCAATTAAGAGTATGAAGACCGGGAAAGCCCCCGGCCCATCAGGAATCACTGCAGAGATGCTCAAAATATCTGGCAGTGTTGGCTATAGCCTAGTCACCCGTATTACGAACCAGGTGATACACGAAGGAGTCATACCCAATGACTGGCGTAGCAGCATCATAGTCAACTGCTACAAAGGTAAAGGTGACGCTTTAGATACAAATAATTACAGAGGCATCAAGCTGTTAGATCAGGTTAAGAAAGTTACAGAGAGGGTCATAGCCCAACTAATTAGGGAGCGAATCAATTTAGATGAGATACAGTTTGGGTTCGTGCCAGGTAAAAGCACTACTGATGCCTTATTTCTAGTGAGACAGTTGCAGGAGAAATACCTAGCTAAGGATAAACCTCTGTACCTGGCTTTCGTTGACATGGAGAAAGCCTTTGACAGGGTCCCCCGATCCCTTATCTGGTGGTCAATGAGGAAACTTGGGATAGAAGAATGGTTAGTGAGAGCTGTGCGAGCCATGTACAGAGATGCTGCCAGTAAGGTGAGGGTTGGAAATGAGTACAGCAATGAATTCCAGGTAGAGGTAGGGGTCCACCAAGGTTCCGTCCTCAGCCCCCTCTTATTTACCATAGTCCTCCAGGCAATCACAGAGGAGTTCAAGACAGGTTGCCCCTGGGAGCTCCTCTATGCTGATGACCTTGCCCTAATTGCGGAGTCACTATCAGAACTAGAGGAGAAGTTTCAGGTGTGGAAGCAAGGTCTAGAATTGAAGGGCCTTAGAGTCAACCTAGCTAAAACAAAAATCCTAATAAGTAGGAAGGTAGATAAAACACAAACCCCTTCAGGTAGATGGCCCTGCTCAGTATGTAGAAAAGGAGTAGGTAGTAACTTTATAAGATGTACCCGGTGCAAGCTATGGACACATAAGAGGTGCAGCAATATCAAAGGTAGGTTAACTAGGACGTTAGTTTTTGTATGTGGCAGATGTTCAGGTGCAATAAAGACTGTAAACAAACAGGAAACAACTCCTATCTCATTTCAGAGTGAAAAACTAGAGGTAGTCGATAGCTTCCGCTATCTGGGTGACCAAGTTAGTAGTGGGGGTGGGTGCGCTGAAAGTGTAGCTGCTAGAATAAGAATAGCCTGGGCAAAGTTTAGAGAGCTCTTACCCCTGCTGGCGACAAAGGGACTCTCACTCAGAGTAAAAGGCAGACTGTATGACGCATGCGTACGAACAACCATGCTACATGGCAGTGAAACATGGGCTGTAACTGCTGAGGACATACGTAAGCTCGCAAGGAATGAAGCCAGTATGCTCCGTTGGATGTGTAATGTCAATGTGAATACCCGTCAGAGTGTAAGTATCTTGAGAGAAAAGCTGAACATTAGAAGCATCAGTTGTGGCATGCAAGAGAGACGATTGCGCTGGTATGGACATGTGGTGAGAATGGAGGAGGATAGCTGCGTGAAAAAGTGCCACACCCTAACAGTTGAGGGAACCCGTGGAAGGGGTAGGCCCAGGAAGACCTGGGCTGAGGTGGTGAGGCAAGACCTTCGTACATTGGGCCTCACCGAGGCGATGACTACTGACCGAGACCTTTGGAAATGTGCTGTGCGTGAGAAGACCCGGCAAGCCAAGTAAGATCGTTGCCAGTGCCCCTGGACTGGTTCTTGTGCGGGTGGCACATGAGATGCACCATTTTGAGCGTGGCCGTTGCCAGTACCGCCTGACTGGCTCCTGTAGGATTTTCGAGCGAGATCGTTGCTAGTGCCCCTGGACTGGCTTGTGCAGGTGGCACATAAAAGACACCATTTCGAGCGTGGCCGTTTTCGTGCGGGTGACACGTAAAAGCACCCACTACACTCTCTGAGTGGTTGGCATTAGGAAGGGCATCCAGCTGTAGAAACTCTGCCAAATCAGACTGGAGCCTGGTGTTGCCATCCGGTTTCACCAGTCCTCAGTCAAATCGTCCAACCCATGCTAGCATGGAAAGCGGACGTTAAACGATGATGATGATGATGATGATATATGTGTGTGTGTGTGTAGCGTACTTTTCTCTCTCTCTCTCTCTGTTATATATACATGGATGCGGACGTAGCGGATAACAGCTAGCCTTCGGCCGCGTCTTTGGACCCTGTTGTGTCCACCACTCTGATTGGTTGGTGTTGGCGTATTTTTGTCTCTTGTTCTATTTCGTGCTAGGGTGCAACCTAACCAATCGCAGCCTTCAGATAAGGTCACGTGAGACAGCCTTTTCTGAACCCCAGTTGAGCCGATGGTATGGTATAAAATATAGCTTTCCATCGTCACGATTGCCAGTCCGGCTCCAGACCTTCTGAGGTCTAGCCGCTGACCACAGAGCACACAGCCAGTTCCAGCGATGACATGACTTACAAACTCATGTCCTACACACCCACAATAGTGAACTGAGTTAACCTATTATTAGAAATTTTAAATATATGTAACTCTCATTAAATATATGGAGTGCCACTTACTTTTGTTTGCCCACTCACTCATATGTGTGTGGGTGTGGGTGTATGTATATATATATATCCATTTTTTTTCTCCGTGTTTTTCTCCTTGTTTTCTCCGTATTCTTTCTGTTGAAGAGCGTAGCTCGAAACGTTAAAGACTTTCTGTATTCCCGAGCGTCAAACTAATACATCCTTTTGTTGTTTACACCACCTGTCCTCGTCTGTTGTTGTTTTTTTTCGTACATTCTCCCATATATATATCATCATCATCATCATCGTTTAACGTCCGCTTTCCATGCTAGCATGGGTTGGACGATTTGACTGAGGACTGGTGCAACCGGATGGCTACACCAGATATATATATATATATATATATATATATATATATATATATATATATATATAGGTTAATTGAATTGGAGGTTAAAATAACCGTCTAAGGGATAGAAGTATTCATTGCACTAGTGGTATATTACCTATATTTAACCATGGGCATACATATGCAAACATATTATTTTCCTAAGTTATAGGTAAAGATAAGAATAAACATGGGTTTGGAAATTGCTGTTTTTAAATCTCACAATTATTCAGTGCTGATGAAGGGAAATAACCTGGAAATCGCGATACACAAATATTGTTTTGAGCTGTGTTGGGGTGCTAGATTGCCTTGTTGGAAAATATAAGGACACAGATCGTGTCATATAGCCAGCTGGAGACGATGTCTCCTGGGGCTAAATTACAACAATATTCATCCTAAACCAGGACTGCCATGTTATGTTGGCAAACAATTTTTGAATGTGGGTTTATCAAGAATCAAAATTTAAAGAAAACAGAAAATGGAGAAGTACTGAATTAATAAATAATAATTGATGTAACTCAATTGTTGTTAATCAGTACTACTCCATTTTCTATTTTCTTTATATATATATATATATATATATATATATACATACATACATACACATTTATAGATACATATATATATATACATGTATATCATAATGAAAGGCTTGTAAAATATCTACACATATTTTACATGATACAAACATTATCAGATATAGAATTAAATACGCTTATATTTTTAAAAATTATTAGTTTACTCAAGTTTTTCTGGATAACTTGCTGATGGCTAACTGGTCATGGCTGTAACTATTATAGAAGAACTAGTAATATTTATTATATTACAATAAGGCAACCAGCTGATAGAATCATTGGCACTCCGGTCAAAATACTTTGCAACATTTTGTCCAAATTTATGTTCTGAGTTCAAATTCTCTCAAGGTTGATTTTGCCTTTCATTTTCCAGAATCAATAAAATAAGTACCAGTTGAGCATTTGAGTCAATGTAATCAATCTAAACCCTCTGCTGAACTTGTTGGTCTTGTGCCAAAATTTGAAATCAATATATAATGAATATATAGTCTTTATCTTTTATTAGTTTCAGTCATTAGATTGCCGCCATGCTGGGGCACTGCCTTGAAGAATTTTTTTTTAATCGAATCAATCAACTCTAGTACTTTTTTTTTTTTTTTTCTAAGTCTGGTACTTATGCTATTGGTCTCTTTTGCCAAACTGCTAAGTTCCTGAGATGTGAACACACCAGCACCGATTGTCAAGTGGTGGTGAGGGACAAACACAGACACTAAATACACACACACACACACTTTGATATATATACAATAGGCTTCTAAATACACTCACGAGGCTTTAGTCAGCCCAAAGTGCCATGCAGTGGGAGTGAACCTAGAACCATGTGGTTGGGAAGCAAATTTCTTACCACACAGCCATACCTACACCTTTATTATATTACAAAGACAAGAGAAGGTTCTGGTTCTGTAGTGGAGTGAACAGATAGTGATTGTTAACTGAATTTCAGAATTCAAGTGTAACCAACTGAGACTATTTATATTACCCAACCATCTCATTCTTGGTCTAAATATATTAAATTTTGCTTTTTGTTCAGTTTGTCTTTTGATAGATACATTTAGAACCTACTGGGCACACAATATATATATATATAATGCATTAAATACTACAAAAGATTTTGAAGAATTTGTCTGTAGGACAGACAAACAGGATCTTAATTCTTCATCAGTTATCAACTAAAAATACTAATGCCTAATTTCATGCCTTTAACGATAAGACTAGGAACTTCATATATCAGCGGGACCCATGAGATTTGTGAAGAATTAGGGCTCGAGCAAACAAAATAATACAAAAGTAAACAACAGTAATTTGAAACGATAGATGAAGACAATAAATAAATAAATAAAGCTTTAGGGCCAAACATGAGAATAATGGATTAACACCTGGAAGAAATCCTCAAATGGATATAAAGAACAGAACTGAGAAGAGAAGAGAAAAGAGCTGACCAGCATGTTTGGTGTCCAGTGGCGAAAAGGCAGAATATAGAAAATCAATCACCAGTCACATGTGGGTAGCAGATAGAGAAAGAACAGGGGAAACACTCCTACTGAACAAATAATAAATGAGTATATGCATATATACATACAGGTATGTGCATACCTACGTCTACCTGTATATATAGGTGCATATCTGGGTACAGGACATTGCAAACAAAATGTAGACAAAAAAATAATAATAACCAGAGTACAGAACACACACAGGCCACATAGAGAACATTTTCCTTCATCAGCTACCCCCATTCTAACACAGGCGTTTCGATGAGTAGGGCAGGACGCATCGTTAAAATGGCTCTTCCCACGGACCACAAATTAAATTTGTATACACAAATTAAACTTGTACTATGGAGGAATGTAGTGGCGGACAGAAAACAAGACAGGAAAACAAACGGAAAAGGCTATATGGCCAGACATGAAAAATTATGTGTGTATTGAACGCTGTGAAGCAACGAACTGGAAGCGGGACGAAGTAAGTTCGCGTGTTTGCTCGGCGATAGCCAAGGAAGAAAAGAATTAGTAAGTGGACACATGTGACCAGCGAGGGCTAAGGAAGAGAGAGTGGTAGAGGGAGAAAATAGGTGTGTGTATATATATATATATATATATATATATATATATATATATATAGTTACACCATGTAGTTATATTAGCCATTTTAACCCTTTAGCATTTAAACTGGCCATATCCAGCAAAAATATTTGACCCGCTTTAAGTTCAAACCAGCCTGATCTGGCCTCTCACACATACCCTACAATGTCATTTTAAATGTAAACAATCACATTGTTTGGAATGTTGAAGCTACAAGATAATGCAAGATTAATTCAAAACAATGTGAATAAATAAGCATAACATTTAATGAAGTAATCTGAATGCTAATGGGTTAAACATATGCATTTAATTAAGTCAATTTTTGTTCTGTCACTTTTAATTGTGCGTTACATAAAATCTTTCAAGACCAGCTGTGGATATATTTTACTTCATTTTCTAAATATTCTTCCCAGACTTATTATATTTTATTCTTCACACACACACACACACATTCTCTCTCTCTCTCTCTCTCTCTCATATACACATACATACACACATACATATCATCTTTCCATTTGTAGTGACCTTGTATAGCCAATTATAAAAATAACTTTTTAAACTTTATTTTAAATTTTAGATCTGGCTTTGATATGGTTAAGGTCCATATTCCAACAGCCTCTCCACTCACCATTCTTGATGCTGGTATGTACAAAGGGGATTATAATACGTTTGGTTATGAACTGGTTCTAGTTTCATTTTCTGAAGACGGTGATGCTATTCTAGCTTCAAAAGTCACGGTAAGAAATACCAACTGTTTTTTTTTTTCTTTATTATTCTGTATTGTAATATTCTTTATTTAAGAAGTTCAAATACACTTTATTAGCAAAAACTGACAATAAGGCAAGGTCTGTGTGGTTGCTCAATCTGCAAGAGATAGCAGCCAAATCACTCTCAACATCTTAAAAGGAAAGAACACATTGAATAATACAGTTCTAGATATAGCGTCTGAAAACAAAGACAGGATGGTCAAAACTGGAATGCCTTTAACCATTGGTTTGCTTGATCCTGGATGACCTGGATTTAAATAGCAACACCTACAGCACCTCATTAGTTATGGCACTACCACTTTGTCAAGCTGAGAGTTTTGATCGCCAACTTAAATTAATACAAAATGTTCGGATCCTGAGTTATAAATTAGTTTCCATCATCATCATCATCATCATTAGCAGCAGCATCCTTGTTGTTTTAATGACCACTTTTCCATGCTTGCATTGATCGGATGTAATTCACCGAGACACATTTTGTACAACTGGATGCCCTTCCTGTTGCCAACACTCACCTGTTTCCAAGTGAGGTAATATTTCTCCATATCTTCACCGAAGGCTGGAAACAAAGGAGAGGCCCAGTTGGAATTTTCTGTAAGTCAAATAGCCCATTCTGCTCAAAAGGTCCCTGAATAAGGTTCATTTAAGGATGATGAACGAAACACCCATGTTTCCGGAGATGAATTATTCAAACCCCAAAGAATTCCTCTCAACACATGGCTATGATGCTCCTCCACTACTTCTGCTCATGATCAGAGATGCACATATCGTCAGCCACTAAGGGACATGTTCAACTGGTTAAGGTCAAGCAACTGACAAGCAAATCTGTGGTATTGAGCAGAATATTTGCTGTAGCTCATGTTTTACACCAAGACAAAACATGTACATGATAACACTTCCAATCAGTTAAAATGAGAAGCCATGAGAGCCAGTACCTGGTATATTGTGAATTGTATTTCAAGTTTAGTGACTTATGTGGGTGTTCCCTGTATTTTGTGCTTCCCACCTACTTCAATTTGTTAAATTAAGCCTTAGGGAAGTGAGTCAAACAGACCATACATTAAACTAAAACTCATTACTCTTATTGGAAAAGAAGTTAACCATTTGATTCTGTTTCAAACATCATAGTTTTGTTTACTAAGAAAACAAGAGTATATATGATAGCTACTTAAGCTTGAATATAGAATAAGACAGAAAAAAGGAAACTCATCCAAAGCTTAACTGCCAAGTGTGGTGTTGATCGACACCAGATCTCTTATCCACAACACCTATAGAGATATCAAAGATAATCATCACATTGTTGCAAAAAGAAATTCTCCTGAAGAACAGTATTACTAAACAACTTAATTTTTTATTAATTTTTTTTCTTAATTACAGGGTGACCCCCATGTGTCAGGGGGTGAAAAAGCATTTGAGATAAATTTAACTGCACCAATACTTCTTCGGGAAGATCAACAAACAACAATGAGTATTGTTCAACAGCATCAATGGACAGTAGTACAAAGCTATGAGAAATTACCTGAACAAGCATTTATTATCCCTCAAGATTGTCTATATGAAGGCCCTAATTTTCCAACTACCTGCAGTGCCAGGTAATGTATTGTGGGTTTTCTTTTTCTTGGATTTGTTTGAGGTCTTTTGTAGGTGGGAAAGGTTATGTTAACACAATTATTATATGTAGGTATAGAATATTGATTTCTAATATTGCAAAAAGCCACATATCTGTGGAGAGAAGACAATCAGTTAAATTTACCCAGGTGTTTGACTAATACTTGAAATCAAGATGTAAGGACCATAACTAAAATGGATTTTACCCTAATCAGTTCTGCAAATCCACAGCCCTTAGATATATAGAACATTAACAACAAATGTTATAAGCTGGATATTTAGTGTTATCAGAGAAGTATAAAGTAAAAAAAAGTCTCTTACCTCAATTTGGCAAATGATTCCAAAATGGAAGTTCTCAACCACTGACTGGAACTTGCTGTGTGACCCAGAAACACTCTCTACTCTATCAGCTGGCTAGTAGGTAGAATGCCTGAGATTCCCATGTTTGCACACATCTGTTCTCAGTGACTGTATTTGCAAAAAAGTGGATGGTCAAATCGCTTGCTTCATCATCTGACATCACTTTGCCTCTTACTTCAAGAACATCTCCCACTATACTATAGCTAGATTAAAAATGATTCAAGGAAATTGTGTAACTGCATCATCCAGATTGGACTAAAAATCCAAAAGAATGGTACAGACCACCATTTTATAATTGAATAGATATCTAATTTATTAATATACAAAGGCTGTAGATTATATAAACAACACCATCATACATGGTTTTTCTCAAACCTTCTCATCTTGCTGTGTTATTTGACACCATCATATTATCATTCATTATTCTTTTCATTCATTTAACATGTATTACTAACGTTCTTCAGTTAAATTAACTATGTAACCAGTAATTCGTTACTTTCTCTAATAACTTCTAGAATCGTATCCCTTTACATACTCATATATTTCTATTGTTCTTTGCTTCCCTATTGCCTTTTGCCGGGCAAAATGCTTAGCGGTATTTTGTCTGCTGCTACATTCTAAGTTCTAATTCCACCAAGGTTGACTTTGCCTTTCATCCTTTCAGGGTCAATAAACACACACACATGCATGCACGCACGCACGCACACACACACATGTATACGATGGGCTTCTTCCAGTTTCTGACGACCAGCTTCGCTCACAAACCTTTTAGCAGCTCAGCACTGTAGCAGACGACACTTGTTCAAGATGCCATGCAGTGGATCTGAACCCAAAACCACAGTTGGAAAACAAACTTCTTGACTTCACAGCCCATTGAACAATTTTTATTTCTTTATGTCTCAATACACACATCAACATCAACCTTCATATTTTGTTTTGTAAAAGAAAGCTAAAAGATGAACCAGGCATTAAGGATACAAGTTGAGGTGTACGAGAGAAGCAGCTGCTGTTGGTATGGACATGCAATATGAATGGATGATGAGTTTCTAGGTGAAAAAGTATTGCTGTGGGAATGATAACAAACCAACAGCAGACTTGTACTAGCCAGTGTGGAAAGCAATGCTACTTTGTGTGTGTGTGTGAGTGTGCACATACCTTGTTAGTAATTGCACATAGCTGTCTCTGCATAGTCACTCACCTTGCTAGAAATAGCAGCTAAATCTTCCTCAAATTTCACTCTGCTGTATCCTTTATACACATATCTTTTATCTTTTACCTGTTTCAGTCATTAGACTGCAGCCATGCTGGAGCACCACCTTGAATTTTTTTTTTTTAGTCAAATAATCCTGGTACTTATTCTATCAGTCTGGTTGTCAAGTGGTGATGGAAGGATAAACACAGACACACACACACATATATATACATAGATATATACAACAGGCTTCTTTCAGTTTCCATCAACCAAATCCACTCACAATGTTTTGCTCGGCCCGAAGCTATAGTAGAAGACACTTTCCCTAGTGCGACTGAACCCAGAACCATGTGGTTGGGAAGCAAGCTTCTTCCCACAACCACTACTGCGACTATATATATATATATATATATATAGGAAATATTAAATAATGTTGTCTTAGATGTAGTACTTCCAAAAAATTGACTGGATGGTCATGAATGTGAAACCTCTAGTATATTTTTACATTTTACAATTTTTTGATATTCTCAAAATCCAGATAGAGTAAAATAACTACAAATTATCCATATTAATGGTCAATATTTTATACTCTTCCCAAGATTTAGGGTTTCATTTCTTTTATATTTTACATGTTTAGAAGGTTTTGCCACATCAAAATAGTAACAGCTAGACTTATGCCTATTTGTTTGTTTATTTTTCAGATTTCATGGCAAGTTCCAAGTGCTTTCACCAAGTCAAAACACAGCTGATTTATTTGACTGTCACCTCATTGTTTTTAACAGAAAATTGTTTACAATTCTTACTTTTGAAACAAAGCAACTTTATAGTTTTCATCATGTAGAAGAAACTTCCTTATAACAAAGATCTCAATTTTATTATATTTTTTTTACTGTGATTTTAATACTCCTTTTACAATTTCATTTAAACAAATGAGGTTGGTACACTTAACTGAGATTTTCCATTTCTACTTTTTTTTTTTTTACAAATTAAGACATTTTTATATTACTGAAGTAGATGTTTTACTGCATCATGTGCCATGCTAACCTTCAACATTGCACCATCAAGTAAAAGCAAAATTTCTTATATCCATCATAGACTCACCTCACTCATATCCAAGGCAGCAAATCAGCAGTCATTAGGATGTTGGATGAAATGCTTTGCAGTTTTATTTCTGACACCCAATTTTTATGAGTTCTAATCCTGCCTAAGTCAACTTTGCCTTTCATCCTTTCTGGGTCAATAAAGTACCAATCTAGAACAATGGATAGGCAGAACTTTAAGAATGTCAAATCAGGTACCTTGTATTTGTTCTGCTTCTTGGCATTCTGAATTCAAATTCCACCAAGACCAACTGAAGTGATAGACTTAATTCTTCACTTAGTTTGACAATGATACCTGGCACTTTGGGTATTTTTAGTGGAGTCCATTCAGTTGTGATCATTTAGGCTAGCTTTCTGGTTTGAGGATACCTTCTTCCTTCCCTCCCACTCATCTTGGGGGCTCAGTGAGGATCATGGACTCTGCCTTCCCTCTTAAAAAGATACATAAAACACACAAGTAGATTCTGTTATCATGGAGGTAGACTAGAACTTGGAAAAGTTAGTGGCAGTAGATCTATCTGCAAGAGTAAATACAATGAAAGCAATAACAAAAAAGATGTTAAGATTGCTAAAGAGAGGAAATATTTAATTTTTGGAGCAAAGCCCTTCATTAGAAAATAAGAAAATAATCAATTGGGAAACGTTAGAATAGAAAGAGGCCAACTGGAAGAATCTTCATGGGTTTTCTTAATATCTTGTTTGTCTTTATATCTATTGTAAGAGAAGCTAAAGAATTAAGATAGCTGAGTGGATAGGGTACCATAAGACAACTGAGAGCTTGGCAGTTTTACATCCTGTCACTAGCACTATGTTGTTCACGGCCAAGATGCTTAACTTTCAAATATTTTAGTCAATCTAACTGAAGAGATTTCACAAGGTATGAACAATTCACCATTGCAAGCAGTGGCGGGGCTGCAAAATTGACAAGCAGTTCATTAATTCCAATTAAAAGTTCAGTGTCTGATATCAAGTATAGTTTTTAGAAAGCTGAATTTAGTGGGGCTGATTTACAAAATAGCAGTTGTTTAATTAAGAAGCTTGCTTTCCAACCATGAAGTCTTGGATTTGAACCTACTGTACAGCACCTTGGGAAGTGTTTTCTACTACAGCCCTGGGCTGACCAAACCCTTACACGAGGATTTGGTAGATAGAAACTGAAAGAAGCTTGTTGTGTATATCCAAGTGTATATGTATGTGCATGAGTGTGTATTTGTCTTGATATTACTTGGTGATTGTAAATGAGCAACATTGTCATACAAATGAGGTTGTTCATCTCAGGTCTTTTGTGAAAAAACGTCTAGTTATGGGGGAAAAAATATTAATTTGCTTGGAAAACAGATGAGGGTTGGTGACAGCAAGTACATCTGGATATAGAAAAACTACCTCAACATATTCCATTTGACCCATGCAAGCATAGAATAGTAGATGTTAAATGATTAAGACTGATACTTCAGTATTGCCCTTTAGGCTTATGAAACACATTATTTAGAGACAAGCCTAGGAGTACAATACAACGGTTTCAATTATGGATAACATTACTGAATAACAATGAAACTGATATGCTGAGCTATTGATCACCTTGCCATGAGTTTCAATTCATGACTGTTGCTAATTGTTTAATATTTTAACTTGTTTTGTTTTTTTTATTTAAGCACAGTACAACTCTAAAAACAAAACTTTTTGTTATTGTCTGTCTCTTCGCTGTTATCTTTTATCATTTACTTGTTTCAGTCATTGGACTGTTGCCATGCTGGAGCACCACCTTGAAAGGTTTAATCAAAAAAATTGATCCCAATTCTTATTTTTTGAAGTTTGGTACTTACTCCTCAGTTTCTTTTGCCAAACCACTAAGTGACAGGGACATAAACAAACCAACACCAGTTGTTAAGCACTGGGTGGGGAACAAGCAGAAACACACACACACACACATGACAAGCTTCCAGACAGTTTCCATCTTCTAAATTCACTCACAAGGCATTGGTTGACCTGAAACTTTAGCAAAAGACACTTTTGCAAAGGCGTCACACAGTGGGACTGAACCTAAAACCACATAGTCGCAAAGCAAACTTCATAACCACACAACCACACTCACACCTGGCGCTTAAAGATCAAAGTGCTATTTGCCTACTGTGATAGGATTAGAACCTCTGACCATATAGCAAGAGGTTTTTCACACATTCTACCTCTATATATTTATTGATTATTTTTCTTCAAATAAACACTTCTCCCCTTAACCAGTTTGTCCGTCCTATAATCTGTGGAATTGTAGAAGTAACACATGAAGACAGTTTTCATGTCTTAAAGTATCTTTTATCTTTCACTTGTTTCAGTCATTGGACTGTGACCATGCTACAGCATCGCCTTGAAGGGTTTAATTGAACAAATCAACCCCAGTACTCATTTTTATGTTTGGTACTTATTGTATTGGTCACTTTTGTTGAACTGCCAAGTTATGGGGGACATTAACCAACCAATATAAATCGTCAGGTGGGTGTGGGGAAACAAACACAAAAGTTCCAGGCCAACCAATGCCTTGTGAGTGAATTTAGAAGATGGAAACTGTGTGGAAGTTTGTTGTGTGTGTGTGTTTCTGCTTGTTCCCTACCCAGTGTTTGACAACTGGTGTTGGTTTGTTTATGTACCTGTCACTTAGTGGTTTGGCAAAAGAAACTGAGGAGTAAGTACTAGACTTCAAAACACACACACACACATGTGACAGGCTTACTCATAGTTTCCATCTATGAAATTCATTCATAAGGCATTGGTTGGCCCAGGGCTATAGCAGAAGGCACTTGCCCAAGGTGCCATACAATGGCACTGAGCCCCAAACCACATGATTAAAAAGCAAGCTTCTTTATCACAATCCTTCCCTATACAATGTAAATAGTTACAAGGCAAGAAAATACTGATCAGTTATGTAGTGAAATGTACAGTTCCCAGTGGTATCTACAGGGTGTCCACAAAGTCTGGGTACATAGGGGGATTAACACATACTTTAAGAAATTATTATTTCTTATATTTAATTGTTTATGTTATGATTTTATTTACTCCATGTATCCAGACCTTGTGGACACCCTGTATTTCACCCTTTTCATTCAGATTACTCTGTCAAATGTAATGCTTATTTATTCACATTGTTTTGAATTAATCATGTATTATCTTGTAGCTTTAACATTTCAATGATCATCATCATCATCATCATCATCATTTAACGTCCGCTTTCCATGCTAGCATGGGTTGGACGATTTGACTGAGGACTGGTGAAACCGGATGGCAACACCAGGCTCCAATCTAATTTGGCAGAGTTTCTACAGCTGGATGCCCTTCCTAACGCCAACCACTCAGAGAGTGTAGTGGGTGCTTTTACGTGTCACCCGCACGAAAACGGCCACGCTCGAAATGGTGTCTTTTATGTGCCACCCGTACAAGCCAGTCCAGGGGCACTGGCAACGATCTCACTCGAAAATCCTACGGGAGCCAGTCAGGCGGTACTGGCAACGGCCACGCTCAAAATGGTGCATCTCATGTGCCACCCACACAAGAGCCAGTCCAGGGGCACTGGCAACGTGATTGTATATTTTTAAAATGACATTGTAGGTCAGTATGAGAGGCTGGATCTGAGCATAATATAGTTAAAATATTTTAATCAAATATGGTTGGTTTGAATACTAAAGGGTAAACATAGAGGTGACTTAGGCGACTTCAGAGTTAAGTCTCTTGTTCAGGATGGCTACTGCAGAGCAACAAGTGACAAAATATGTCTTCTGTACTCTTTGCTTAGCAACCGTACATTTTAAGCCTAACCCACAATAACTAAACTGAAAATATCCCTGAATATTTCATTTTCATGTAGTGTGTCATAGGAAAGTTAACAAGGCGCAGAAGTGGCTGTGTGGTAAGTAGCTTGCTTACCTACCACATGGTTCCGGGTTGAATCCCACTGCATGGCACCTTGGGAAAGTGTCTTCTACTATAGCATCGGGCCGATCAAAGCCTTGTGAGTGGATTTGGTAGACAGAAACTGAAAGAAGCCCGTCGTATATATGTATATATGTGTGTGTGTGTGTATATTTGTGTGTCTGTGTTTGTCCCTCCAACATTGCTTGACAACCGATGCTGGTGTGTTGACGTCCCCGTAACTTAGTGGTTCGGCACAAGAGACCGATAGAATAAGTACTAGGCTTACAAAGAATAAGTCCTGGGGTCGATTTGCTCGACTAAAGGCGGTGCTCCAGCATGGCCGCAGTCAAATGACTGAAACAAATAAAAGATAAAAGATACTAAGGCTTATGTCTGTCTATATTGGTAACTTTGGATAGAAATAGCAGGTTCAAAAGATAGGTAAGAAATTGGGCTTGCATTGTGAGAAATTATTATGTCTCTGTGGTGCGATTCAATAGCAAATTGTTTACATTTATTTTATTGGGATTGACATTTCTCTCAGCCTCTCCAATAATTACATATGAAAACAAGAGCACTCAGAGAGTGCAAACCTCTGCCAATGCAATACCAACATCCTCTCAATAATTAGCCAGAGATGATTTTTAAAATGAGAATATCTGAAATAAACTCAACTGCTCTCACAAACGAGAATACTAAAAATGAACTTGACCGCTCTCAAAAATTAGGTGCAAAAACAGGAAAAATAATCAAGAATCCTTGTTTGTTACCAGATCAATCCCAAAACCTAATCAGTTCGTGCCAGTCATGAGGCCAAACTTCCCTGAAAGTTTCATCTGAATCCTTCCTGTGGTTCTTGAGATATCTTGTCCACAGACAAACAAACAAACATGACTGAAAAACAATACCTCTGCTTTCGCGAAGGTGGAGGTAATAACTGCTGTCAATAACTAAGACTTTTGTATAAAGCTTTCAAAGGCTTGCATTGTTTGACAGTGTAAATAATTACCAGTACAGCCTGTAATTATTTCTTAAATACTGTTATTTTTAGTTTAGCTTTTACTGAAGGACAAAATAATTGTTAGACAATAGTAACACTGTTAAACTGTAAATAAACAGTTTTCTAATTTTTATTTTTATTCTTTTACAATGTCACACAATATTAATTATTCATTATCATATGATTTTAGAAATGCTAAATATCCTCTCAAGTATGTGTGTGTGTGTGTGTGTGTGTGTAGATGTATGATTGTATGTATATATGTGGTTAGATAGATAGATGTATGTTGTCATAAATCAATAATCATTTCTACCATTAGGCCGTATATTTTGGAGATGGTATATATTTGATTATATCAACTCCAGTACCAGCTTGATAAAGTGATACATCATTTTCTATTGTATTACATGCAATATATCATTCATGTGTTGTAGCACTGTGTTAAATGTGATACTCCACTGCAGCACAAGCAATACACTAATACATTGCATCCAATGTACCATTGTATTAGATGCAACATACCAGAGCATTACATGCAATAAACCAATGCATTAGATGTGATAAACAGTGCATCAGATGTAATAATTAATATATATATATGCAATACACTACTGCATTACATGCAATAAACTAATGCATTAGATGTGATAAAAAGTGCATCAGATGTGATAACCAATGTATTAGATGCAATAAAATAATGCACTAGATGTAATAAACTAATGCACTAAATGCAATACACTGCACTGGATGTGACTGATCAATTATATGTCCTAAGTCAGTGCATTATATGTGATAAACAAGTGCATTAGATGCAATGCACCAGTGTATTCAATTTTATAAACCAGTGCATTGCAACTGTGATTAGAAATTAAACGTATTTTTTCATAAGATACAAGATTACAAATTGATAGTTTTCTCTAGGGTATTAAGTTAGATTGACTGTGTGGATAGGATGTCTGCTTTGCAACCACCTGATACAAAATTTGACCTAGAGCAACCTAGGTAGAAACTATGCAAAAGTTATATATGCACACATATAATGTTTGTCTGTGTATGCCTTCCCCAAACATAAAAGACACAGATCAACAAAAAAAACAAACTAATAATACCTTCCTGTATTATTCTACTCAAGCTACTGACACTCCCCTGTTACACATACCATCACAAATGTGATAAACTCAACGATTGGTCACAAAATACAAGATATGAACAAGTTCGTTATTTAAATAAGTAAACTGAATTATGTTGATGCATTTGCTTTGCAAGCTTCAAGTATAAATGAAAACTAGAACACTAACGGATTTCAAAAGAGCTTGTTTCATTTTGTATATGTACTATAATAAATTTCAATATAAGTTGTATTACTGTTTTTTAGTCATAAATATATTTTACTGTGGAACTAGGATGTGTTTCTGCTTTCAACCAGCATGCCATGTTAATACAGTTTAGACTTTGAACATTGTAAAGATAAACTTAAATTTTGTTTTTTACCAACATTCTATGTAAAGTCTAAAGCAGACATATTATTTACACATATGAACTTGCAATATGGCCATAGTGAAATAGTTTAATAAAGACGAGGGAAAAAAGTAATCACAAAGTGCAAACATTTTATTTATCATGTCTTCTTTCTGATTATATCATGTCCAGATTCATATTTAAATAAATACAGGCTTAATCTGCTATTGTAATTCAATTCACATCTCGGATACTTGAAAGGAATAATAAATTAACCCAGTACATGACTGGTACTTTTTGATAGATCTCAGGAAGATAAGATGCAAATTTTAACCATGGTGAAATTTGAACTCAGTATGCAACTAAATACTGTAGGAATCTTGTCCATAATCAACCAGATTTAGCCAACCAACCACCTATGCAGTTCACTTAATAATATCTAACTTCATTACAAAGAAGTTTTTGAGGACACATATACATACTCAAAGATACACATAGTTACTCATTCACCAGAAGCATATCTACACAAACACATTAAAGCACTTACACACACACACACATGCATTCTTAGATTTGTGCACATCCTCAAACAGACACACATGCTGGGGCACACATACATACACATGATGCAATCATGCATACAATTATATACATCTCTATGCTAAGGGTTTACCAATTTTAAAACTTTGTATTCTTTTACTCTCTTTTACTTGTTTCAGTCACTTGACTGCAGCCATGCTGGAGCACCGCCTTTAATTGAGAAATTCGACCCCAGGACTTATTCTTTGTAAGCCTAGTACTTATTTTATCGGTCTCTTTTTGCAGAGCCGCTAAGTTACGGGGACGTAAACACACCAGCATCGGTCGTCAAGCGATGGTGGTGGTGGGGGGAGACAAACACACTTACATATACATATATACGACGGGCTTCTTTCAGTTTCCGTCTACCAAATCCACTCACAAGGCTTTGGTCGGCCCGAGGCTATAGTAGAAGACACTTGCCCAAGGTGCCACGCAGTGGGACTGAACCCGGAACCATGTGGTTGGTAAGCAAGCTACTTACCACACAGCCACTCCTGCGCCTATGTATATGCATTTTAATATAATTGAGTATATGTAATGAGTTCAATTCTCTGTTGAAAGTACCTCACTTTAATATCAGTTTCAAATGTTTGGCACAATGCCAGCAAATTTAGGGGAGGGAGTAAATCAATTACATCAACCCCAGTCCTCAACTGGTGCTTATTTTATCGACCCTAAAAGGATGAAAGGCAAAGTCCACCTCAGACTTCACTTTAGTATTAAAAGCTTTTCTCAATGGAATTTAATAATTTAAATTATAACTTCTTTTCCTCAACCCCTGAAAAAAACAAGCCAATATTTTTAGTAATTTTATATCATCTTCCCTTAACCGACCAACCAGGTGTTATAATTACTGAACTCCATTTGGCTTTGATGTTAGTATACAGTGAACTAAATCTGCAACTTGGCTTAAGTTCTTCATCAAAGTAATTTTAACTTCAGTTTCATTTCATAAACTTCTCTACACAAATATTTCCTTTCATTAAAAATCTCAGGTTTCAAAGTTACATAATTTTCATGAAATTGAATGTTAACAAAATGTTTGAGCATCTATATATGTATGTATGTATATATATATATATATATATATATATATGTCAACATCATCATCATTGTTGTCCACTTTCCATGCTGGCATGGGTTGGATGGTTTGACTGAGGACTAGTGAGCCAGAAGGCTGCACCAGGCTCAATCTGATCTGGCAAAGTTTCTACAGCTGGATGCCCTTCCTAACACCAACACGAGAGCCAGTCAGGCGGTTCTGGCAACAACCATGCTCAAAAGTGTTTTTTACATGCTACCTGCACGGGAGCCAGTCCGGCAGCACTGGCAACGACCACGCTCAGATGTTGTTTTTCACGTGCCACCAGCACATGTGCCAGTAAGGCGATGCTGGCAATGATCACGCTCGGATGTGCTTTTAATGTTCTACTGACACGAGTGCCAATCAGGCTGTACTGTGATCGGCCACGTCAGTGATTTTGATTATATATATATATATATATATATATATATATGGTAAATTTTGAGCGTGGCCATTGCCAGTACCGCCTGACTGGCCTTCGTGCGGGTGACACGTAAAAGCACCCACTACACTCTCTGAGTGGTTGGCGTTAGGAAGGGCATCCAGCTGTAGAAACTCTGCCAAATCAGATTGGAGCCTGGTGCAGCCATCTGGTTCACCAGTCCCCAGTCAAATCGTCCAACCCATGTTAACATGGAAAGCGGACGTTAAACAATGATGATGATGATATAATAAATAGTAGCAATGTGTTTTCAATGGCACAACAATGCACTATAATAACAACAATGGACTATAATAACTGGTGTAATTTAATCATCCACAGCCTCATATAATATTTCGGAATATAAAAATTCCTTCTCCAGATATCCCTAGGGAAATCTGAAGATGGATGATTAAATTACATCAGTTATTATAGTGCATTTTGCGCCATTCAAAACAGATTATTACTATTTATTATTATTGTTTACAAACAATACACAATGCTTCAAGCGAACTACAATACTCTCCTATATATATATACACGAGGGGTGTATGAAAAGTTTTGAGCCTTGAAGTCTTGTACCATATTTTGTTTTTTTGAGGCTCAAGACTTTTCATACACACCCTTCGTATATATATATATCATCATGAACATCGTTTAACATCCGCTTTCCATGCTAGCATGGGTTGGATGATTTGACTGAGGACTGGTGAACCAGATGGCTACACCAGGGTCCAATCTGATTTGGCAGAGTTTAGTGACCAATGGAGGAGACGTTGGCATGGGAGCTAGTTGTCGAATTTAGTTTGATTCGATTTCACTTGCCTCAACAGGTCTTCGCAATTTTGGTCTCACTTGGCTTGCCAAGTTTTCTCACGCACAGCATATGCTTTATACTTAGCACTTGGTAAGCTATAGATTCCTACATATCCCCTCTCCCTCCAGACTCAACTGACATAGTTGTAACTTGTCATATTGTCCCTACTGTGTCTTAACTCCCCAGATTCCATAATAAACGTTTTTTTTTAACCATTCTTTGAATTGCATCCCATGAGAAGCTTTTCCTGTAGTCACCAACCTACAGTTGTTCAAACTGAACATCAACCACAACAATGTCACGAATCTGGGAAGACAATATATCCTCCTCTGACTAACATATACAACAAAGAGTAGCAAGAGTGAAAACCTTGTCAAAACAGACAGTGAAGCATAGTGCAGTCTTCTACCCAGTCAAACCATCCAACCCATGCCAGCATGGAAAATGGGCATTAAATGATGATAATGATGATGATTCAACCAAATATAGAATGAGTGTTTATAAAAGCACCCCAATGCTAACTGCAGCACAATTTGAACTTCTCAGACAATCATCCATCACTTTAAAGTTCATTGCCTTCTTACTTTATACGAAATAGAACAAAAGGCCTCATAACATTCTTCTATCAAAATCCATTAAAAGACAAATGTGATATTTCCCTCCTAGCTCTTACAACATAAGTTCAAACCTTGTCCGAAGCATTGTTGCTCTGGAAAAATTTTTTTTTTTATATTTGATATCAAAAAATTGTTACCAGACTTAAAGGGATTTCTTGTGGTTAATGTCTCACTGTTCCTTGTTGTTAACTATTTTTCTTTTGATATTTCATTTATTTTAAATCAATGCTACCGATCTCATTCCAAAATTTCTTTTAACTAACATTTCTTTGCTTACATTTTCGTTGATCTTCCAATAGCCATTTTTCACTGTCAACATACAGCATTTTCATTTTTTTCTCTGAGCACTTATTCTCCATTGAATCATATTCTTACTGTTTCAGCTGCCTTCATCTACACATCAACTGATGCCATTTAATGCCCAACCATTCTCAGGTCACAAGTTTTCTGTTTTTCGTAGTATTACGGATCCAACAGATATCTCATTTCTTTCCATCTCATTCAATACTAAACCTGATAACCATACTTATCCGATACATCTTAAAATCATCTAAAGTGTCTTCACTAAACATTATTAGAATACTTCTTCAATTTCTTTATTGCCCACAAGGGGCTAAACATAGAGGGGACAAACAAAGGGGTTAAGTCGATTACATCGACCCCAGTGTGTAATTGGTACTTAATTTATCGACCCCGAAAGGATGAAAGGCAAAGTCGACCTCAGCGGGAATTTGAACTCAGAACGTAACAGCAGACGAAATACCGCTAAGCATTTTGCCCGGTGTGCTAACGTTTCTGCCAGCTCGCCACCTTAGAATACTTCTTCGATGCTGAATTTAACACATATAAGAACATGATCTGCTCATGCTTAAAATATTAAATTAATACCACATTATCTTGTTTATGCTGACTTGTTAAACTGTTGAAATAGTTGCTTTTGTTTACCTCCCACTTCTTTTAGTTATTATTTCATTGATCCCATATGATTTTGCAATCCATTGCTCCTTTAACTATGTTCTTCTTCTCCACTAAGTTACACAACCTTATAAAATTATAAACACATGAACTTTTAAAGGAGTAACGAATTTCTAACTGCTCTGTTAAACAATTCTAAGAAATCTCTTACGAGCAGAATAACCCATTTTAGACACTTTAATGCGAGAGATAAATTACTTTATGACTTTACTTCAATAAAATTACAAGCTTTAATCTTACAAAATAAGTGAAGCCATAAGTTAACTTCATCAAAAACACTACTTATTTATCTTTCATTATCACAACTATCTTTTTAATTCCATCCATGAACCTATCTGAAACTATCTTTTTTTAAGTGAATCTCATCATAAACAAATGTTTCTAGTAAATTATATCTCTAAATATCTTGCAAATGCTTAAATCTCAGGGTATTGAATTTAATTCAATGAGTCATCAGTAGTGGAGTGATAAGTGATAGCCAACTGCTGAAGGATTACTGGTGCTGTTTCCATAGATAGAATACTTAACTCTCAGTAATCAAATACACTTAACTATAGAATATATACCATACCAAGCATAGTGTCTATTCTATATAGCATAGAGTATAGTTGATTTCTTTTATTTAGTCTCAAATGGGATGACCTCCATAGGCTATTGCCTACTGAAGCCATTCTAGACTGGAGAGAGATCAATGAAGTTGATGTTCAGCAGGATGATATCTGAGTAAAATGTGAGTATGGAGTCAGTTCCATACAGTTGTGATTCTAGGGTGGAAGGGTTTGGTTAAATGTTAAATACAGAGTTTGAAGAATGGTGAGAAGTGAGTACAGGAACTGTCCTTGAGTGGGGATGTTATAGTTTATAGGTACTGGAAGTATTTGAATTATGAAAGACAATGAAGACAGCAATTACAGAAATTGACTGCACTGTGTTTTGCAATACTAAGTTCAAATAATTCTATGGTAAAACCATTTGAGTGAAATTTCTATCCACGGGGATGTTCTTCAGTTGCTCATTAACTTGAAATTTTGAATGTATTTCAATATGCAGTAAAACCTTTTGCCCATAGATAATGAAAACCAGGTATTCTACGAATATCTAAAATAAACTATTGAGAGAAAAAGAATAAGTATGGCTTAATCACACAAATACTACCGACTGTCTTTGAAATTGCTTTTTATAATTATATACTTTCATTATTAAGGTGGCAAACTAGCAGAGCATTGGGCAAAATACTTTGTAGTATTTAATTAGATGTTCTGTACCAAACTCAAATCCTACCAAGATCAACTCTGCCTTTCAATCTTTTAGGGTTAAAAAAAAAAAGAATACCAATCCTAGGCAAAGGATTTGTGGAACTGCAAGAACATCCAACTGAATGCCTTGTTCTTTGCACTCTGAGTTTGAATTTTGTCTTGGCTTACATGGGTGGTAAATTTAACCCATGATTTGGTTTAACACCACCACCTGGTACTTTAGCTGTCTTTACCAGAGCCCACTCTGCTGCAAGCAATCAGGCCAGGTTTCTGGTTCAAGAGTAATTTTATCCCTCCTGACTAAAAGATTTTTTTTAAAGTCTGTATATTTTTATTTTTTTTATTAATATTTTTTGCAATAAAGCAATGGACAATATTATTTGGAAAATATTTGTATTTCAAAATGTAATTAGAAAAAATATATTAATGAAGTTTGTAAATCAAAAAATAAACTTTTTAATTACAACTTAAGATTATATGTGTGTATATATATATATATATATATATATATATATATATATAATGAATTTTTCAAAGAAAATTTATATATATTCATAAATTTTTATAAGTTGGTATCATTTTGAAAATATGAAAAAAAAATTTTTATCAAACATTGTAACCAAAAGGAAAATAAAGTTTTGAAATATTTAAGTATTTAAAATTTTTTTATTTCATTCAATTATCAACAGTAGTCTGATGATTTATCAAGGATAAAGAAAAAATGTTGACTTACTAGCCCCCTGTCATCATCATCATCATTCAATATTTGTATTCCATGCTGGCATGGGTTGGACAGTTCAACTGAATCTGACTGGACTGAGGGATGTGTTGGGCTCTAGTGTCTTCTGTGGTAAGGTTTCTATAGCTGGATGCCCCTCCTAATGCCAACCACTTTACAGAATGTACTGGGTATTTGTTTTTTCATGGCATATGCACTAGTGCGGTTATCAAGTAACTTACAAGACAAGATCTCTGGACAGAGTGAGGGTGCAGTATTAAAGAGGTGGTTCCACACTAAGTAAAGACCAGCTAAATTAAGAAAGAGGGACAGGAACAAGTGTCTTGCCGCAGAGGAGAGAGATGGGTACTCCAAACTTAGTATTTCAGATTTTTCATGAGACATGGGATGGAAATTTCTATGATGGCTGTTGAAAATGGGAACAGTCATGACTGAGTGGTTATGAAGTTTGCCTTGTCATCTTGGATTCAATTTCTCTGTGTGGCATCTTGAGCAAACATCACCTACCAAAGGCCTTGGACAGTCTAAGGTTTTTGTGAATGGTACACCCATTCTATTTCAAACCAATTTCCTTACTAACAGTCTCTCTCATTTTCTCTTGTTCTCTCTCATCTAACACCATCACTTGGGATCCCTTTCCTCACTCTCTCTTTATTTACCAGACACAAAATGACCATTTGGTAAAAGTAAACAAAATAAACAAATAAAGACAACAAGGAATAGTGGGAGCTTTTTAGTCATAACAAAGAGAAGAAAACTTCTCTTGTGCTAATACTTAGATAAAATGCACCTAGTATATGCTGTAATTTAGTTTATATGAAAACATGACTGAAAAATAAGCCATAAAAATGTGAACAAATGGAGCAAGGATATAAACTTTCACTGTGAACTGGTTTAAAAACAGTCTCACACCAGTAGCTCCAGATTAAACAACAGAGAATTCACCAGAATTAAATGTATCCATTACAATATTACACATGGTCTCAGTTTCCGACTTTCAATAAATACCACAAACAATGTGAATCTCCATCTCTCCCTCTCTTTCATTCACTCCATTTTTACTCACTCTTCCTTTCCCTTCTCTCTCTCTACCCCCACCTCTTTCTCAGTACACACACACACACACACACACACACACACACACACACACACACACACACACATATATATATATATATATATATATATATATATATATATATATATATAAATGTATGTAATTTTTCGGACTAATGGCTATATGCTAATTAGTGCGTTAAGCAAAGCACATTCACAGTTTGGGCTACCTGGTATCATCCACAGTTGGGATATATTTCCTCTGAATCTAAGCCAGGGATTTCTCAGTGTTAGACGAGATAATACTTGATGAAGGAAACGGAAGATAGATTTAGCATTAGTCTTTATTCAGTACAACAATTGTTTTGCTCCATCCTGCAATTGTCCACTCTGGGTAAGATATTGTGCATCTAACTGTGTTGCACCAATCTGTGCCATTTGTGTTACATGAGATACATGCATAAAGAAGGAGATGTCCCATTAGATATACTGACTTGTCCTAGGCATGTTGTTCTTGCCCGCTATATTTTGATTATTAGCTGGTTATAACCAAAATAGTGGAGGTGCAATGGCCCAGTGGTTAGGGAAGCGGACTCGCAGTCAAAGGATCGCGGTTTCGATTCCCAGACTGGGCATTGTGAGTGTTTATTGAGCGAAAAACACCTAAAGCTCCACGAGGTTCCGGCAGGGGATGGTGGCGAACCCTGCTGTACTCTTTCACCACAACTTTCTCCCTGTTTCTGTTGTGCTTGTAATTCAAAGGGTCAGCCTTGTCACACTGTGTCACATTGAATATCCCTGAGAACTACGTTAAGGGTACATGTGTCTGTGGAGTGCTCAGCCACTTGCACGTTAATTTCACGAGCAGGCTGTTCCGTTGATCGGATCAACTGGAACCCTTGACGTCGTAAGCAAGGGAGCGCCATTAATAACCAAAATAATTTTAGGAATGAGGATTTCTGTACATTATTTACATTGGACGGATATACATACATATATATATGTACACACACATGCATACAAGTATACATAAATATGTATACACATGCACACATATGTATATATATCACACACATGTATGTTAATACATGTATATATATATAACTGGCACTTTGCTGGTTATGACAATGAGTGTTCCAGTTGATCCAATCAACAAAACAGCCTGCTCATGAAATTAATATGCAAATGGCTGAGCACTCCACAGACATGCATACCCTTTACGTAGTTCTCAGGAAGATTCAGCATACGACAGAGTATGACAAGGCTGGCCCTTTGAAATACAGGTACTACTCATTTTTGCCAGCTGAGTGGACTGGAGCAACATAAAACAAAGGGTCTTGCTCAGGGACACAACATGCTGCTGAGTATCGAACTCACAATCTTATGATTGTGAGCCAAATACCCTAACCACTAAGCAACATGCCTTCACACACACACATGGCTGCACACACACACATGTACATAATCAACAACCTTTTTAAGTATTGCTGATTTAAAGCTTTAAAGTATGTTTCTGTTTGGATTTATGAAGTACTGACTGATTATATGTATATGTGTGTGTGTGTGTGTGTGTGTGTGTGTATGTGCATGTGTTGAAGCATATCTAACCAGTCAAACCAATGTATTGAATTCTATAGCAGATAATGTATGTAATATGTAAAGTATATTTTTCAACTCTTGCTTTATGATATGTGCGAATTGTGAATCTGTGTACGCATGCCTGTACATTATGTATGTGCTATATTACAAACATAACTATCTTCTAGATTTATCATTTGTATTAAATTGCATACAAAAACCACTCCCTGGTAACAAAACAAAGAGAAAAATATCTATTAGTGTGACAATATAGCATGAACTAAGAGGACTGAAATAAATTTAAATATTAGAAAGCCTTGCTGCGAGAAGAATAAAGCAATGTGCTTATATTCCTTTATTTCTCTCACAGCTAAGCTTTCTAATTTTTATATCTATTAGGCACGTAAAAAACACCTTTTTGAGCATGGCCGTTGCCAGTACCTTGTGACTGGCCCTCGTGCCGGTGGCACGTAAAAGCACCCACTACACTCTCGGAGTGGTTGGCGTTAGGAAGGGCATCCAGCTGTAGAAACTCTGCCAGATCAGATTGGAGCCTGGTGCAGCCTTCTGGCTTGCCAGTCCTCAGTCAAATCGTCCAACCCATGCTAGCATGGAAAGTGGATGTTAAACGATGATGATGATGATGATGTAAATTCTTCTTAGCAGGCTTGTTTGCTTTGGGTTTCATGGAAGAAACCTAAGTGGCAGATTTAACAAAAGTTTAAGCAGGTTTCATAACTAACCCATAGCAGCCCAAAATTCAAAGCTGACAGCAATCTAACTTCTAATTAAGATCTAATATTCAGCATATTATGAAATAGCAATAATAGTCACCAAAAACACTGGATAAGTCATGCTCTTTCTTCTTTTTATCTATAGTTCTCCTAAGGCTGGTTAGCAGTTTCATTGACATATAAGTAACCAACGCCACAACATTCTCCCTGAACAGGATGTAGGTTCTAATTTTGCAGGGTTCAAGGCAGGCAATTTTTTAATGGAGGTGACAAATTGGTCACATCAACCCCAGTATTTGACTGGTACTTATTTTATTGGCCCCCTGAAGAGATGAAAGGTAAAATTGACTTCAGCAGGCTCTGAACTCAGAATGCAAAGAGCTACAAGAAACGCTGCTAAGTATTTTTGTCCAATATGCTAATGATTGTACCAGTTGGCTACCTTAGTCATACAAATACTATGTCTAAATAAAAGCCAAGGCAATCATGACTATGAAAACATCAATCATAAAGCAACTTCATAAGAGTAACCCTGATTCTCGATAACCACAGTATCATCATCATCATCATCGTTTAACGTCCGCCTTCCATGCTAGCATGGGTTGGACGATTTGACTGAAAACTGGTGAACCAGATGGCTGCACCAGGCTCCAATCTGATTTGGCAGAGTTTCTACAGTTGGATGCCCTTCCTAATGCCAACCACTCCAAGAGTGTAGTGGGTGCTTTTACGTGCCACAGGCACGAAGGCCAGTCAGGTGGTACTGGCAATGGCCACGCAACTGGCAGTGTATTTACAAAAGTAAAAAGCCTAGCAAGAACTGCAAAAGATGCATTAAATAGGGGAATGTTTTCAAACAAATTTCAAAGAAATACATGAAAAGACTACTGTCATATAAAAGACACATTTAGAAATCTGATGTTCTGTAAAATACCGACAGCAAAATGGTGTCACAGCACATGCAGTTTACTTCCTCAGAAGGCAATATTCAGAAGCAGGACAAATTGAAATAGAACTGCAATGACAAAAATATTTCCTTTCTTCAAAATACTTCATCCATCTGTGCACATTGCTTTTGTAAAGGGTGACATCTCAGTAATCAACCTGGAGCCTTCCCTGAATGTCAGACAGCCTGCTTCCCTTATATGTAAGGAACCCTATGATAGCACATTGCTTGTATTTGAAATTCATTATTTGCCTGCAATGAAAGAGAACAAGGGGAGTTATTATAGAGGAGAGTTACCCAACATGCACAATTTGAACAAGCTATGTCCATGAATAAATAAGTTATGCCCTCTTTTGCATTGCTTTCAGGACAACCCTATGTGTGTGTGAATGCGTATGTATATATACTCATGCAAACATAGAGAAAGAAAGGGTGAGAGGGTGAGAGAGAGAGAGAGAGAGAGAGAGAGAGAGAGAGAGAGAGAGAAAGACAGAGAAAGAAAGAGAGCAGACACACATTTGTTTCTCAAAAGGTGGAATAGACAGGCTGATGATGAAAATTTGAACATTTGCATATTGTTGCAACAAATAATTACTCAACCATGAATTAAGAGCAGAACCTGTTGTCAGAAAAAAATGTATGTGTGTGTGTGTGTGTGCATTTACAATATATGTGCATTAGAAAATTTCCTTTTTATTATTGTAGTAGGTTAGGTACATATGTGTGCTGCCTAATAAACAGCTATTGCTGTAATTATCTATATAAATAGTATTCTTTTAGCTTATTTGACTATTTAAGTGCTTCATGTAATTCAGTCATTTGCATTCTGAAGATCAATGTGTTTTATATTGATCTTATATACAATCAAGCCCTCTTTTCCCAGAGGAGGATTCTAATTTATTATTGCTATTCATGTTAGTAGCTTCTGTGGAATTTGAACTCTAAGTCTTCCTGATATTCAGTTTATTGATCTTAGAGGGATAAAATACAAAATTCCATCCTCTAAGGGTTTGAACTTAAACACAATAATTCATTGCTTTTAGTCTAGTGCTCCACTGGATCAGCTGTCTCCATCATACTAAAAGATGGTATGAATCAGCCGAGCTCTGCCTGCTAGAAATAGCAACCCAAATGCTTTTAAATCAGATCCCAATGCTGGATGTTCAAGAAACAAATGAAGGGCAGATTTTCAATCCTAGGGTCATCCTGATTCCAAAAAGGTATAATATGTCTATGTAGAGCAAATGTAGACCAAGATGCAGGGGTCCCAGACAGACAGAATTTCATGTTTACTATTATAGAAGGAGCAAGAAGTGTAACAAAGTGTATCAACTATACAATGGAACAGGCTCTCCTCATATGGTTACTGCTCACAGAACCATTGTTTTTAAGAAGTGGAAGAAAAAAGGATTCCGAAAAGCTGGTGGAAATTCTTCAGGCAAGAAAATGGCAGGATAGAATGAGGTCTGTGTAATGCAAGAAGACATTCTTTGTTGGTTTAGGTATCAATCATGCATGAATTGCATTGCTAGGTCACCATCAAATTTTGGAGGGTAAATGAGTTTCTTCAGGGTTTTTTTTTTTATCTGGACAGCTGTAGCACAGCTAAGAATGAGGTACTTGGAAGACTTGGGGATTTTGAATTTTTGTTGTGTGAAGGATGTGGAGGGACAGCTTAAAAGAATAATTTCAGTTGGCCAGCAGCTGTTTCTAATGAGTCAGGAATGAAGCAAACAGAGCATGTGCGCTTCCAAGAATAATTGACATAAAGAATATATACATATGCATACATACCCCTCACACACACATATATGTGTGTGTGTGTGTATATATATATATATGTAAAATTTCCAATGGCTGAGTATTAGCATCATGCTTTGAAACACGGATTACTAAGGAATTTGAATCAAACTGTTTTGATCCACACATGTAACTCTCAATAAATGTGTTGAGTGCCCTTCTTTTATTTGTCCACTCACTTGTATATACACACACTACTATATGCTGATGATCTTGTACTTATAGTGGAGTCTATAACAGAATTGGAAAAGAAATTCCTGGCATGGAAGCAAAACCTGGAATCGAAGGACCTTAAAGTTAATTAGCAAAGACCAAAGTTCCAGTGAGAAATAAATAAACATGACTCTACAGTCAATGCAGGTGAATATCCCTGGAAAGCTATAAGCAGAAATTCCTAATATGGTGTACCCAGTGCAAGCTATAGATGCACAAGAGGTGCAGTGGAATCACAGGAAGGTTAATGGAGAAAGTAGTGTTTGAGCATGGAAGATGCACAGGAGCCATAGAGACAACAAATGCATGAGAAATTGATTTTCTCAAATGTCCTGGAGGCTCTCTAGAGGTAATAAGTAATTTCTATTACCTAGGTAACCTAATTAGCAGTGGAAGAGAATGTTCCAAAAGTATAGTTGCTAGAATAAGAATTGGATGATGAAGAAAATTTTGTTGCTTCTGTTTGCAACACAAGGTCTCTCTCTCTTCAAGTGAAACGAAGATTATATATGCTTATGTATGAACAGCAATGCTACATAGTCATGAGACACAGGGCCTTAAATGCAGAGGACATGCAGAAGAAGAATGAAGTTAGTATGCTGTGTTGGATGTGCAATGTCAGTGTGTATATATGACAAAGTGTTAGTGCACTGAGAGAAAAGTAAAGCATAAGAGGAATTAGATGTAGCATGCAAGAAAGAAGATTGTGTTGGTTTGGTCATGTGATGCATATGGATGAGGAGAGTTGCGTAAAGAAGTGCCAATCGCTTAAAGTGGATGGAACTTGGGATGAAGTATTGAAGGCTGACCTCAAAATGCTGAGCTTTACGGAGGCAAAGGACTGAGATAATTGAAGTTTTGCTGTGCTCAAGAAGACCCATCTACTAAAGCAGAAATGATATCCTAAAAACTACCTTGGTAATGCTTGAATGTGCAGAGCTCTGCACCACCTCCAATTTCTCTCTCTCTCATCAAGCATTTACCTCATGTCTCATTTATCCCAACATCCATCACGTCTTTATCTATGGTACTACTTGGTTGTTGCAAACACCCAAGAGTAGAATAGGCAAATTTCCATTTCTTTTCCTTCTCTACCCATAATTTCCACCAATTATCTCCTTCCTATGCCTTCAGTCAATGATCTCTCTCCTCTGCTATACTCCATCTTTAACACCCCTCTTATTTGCTATCTCTCTCAAGGTCCTCACATATCTATCATAGCCCCGTTGAGTCACTGCTGTATCTCTCACCATCACTTTATTCCATCCCCATTCTCCCCTCACACCCTTATAAAACTTTCCCTTTTATCTTTCAGTGCTCATTAACCCAGTCCAATCCTCTGAACCACTTCACTTATATTCACGAGGAAACAAGCTTGCTCCCACTTCAAGCTCAGACCAAGCACATTCAAACACCCAAGGTTAAGTGTAGCCATTAAAAACAAGGAAAAAAAGCAAGGGTTCTACTTACCCTTAACACGTGAGGCAGCCCTTTCCTCCTCCTTCTTCTTCAAATAACCTGGAAGGTCCAGGATAATCCTGATGGTCTTTGGATGCCTGTACTTCAGTTACCTGTATAGGGTTTCCCCTATCCATCTATGTTATCTAATATATTTTTTATTTAGAAGGGTAAAATGAGATTTGAGGGAGATCTGGTTGCTACTTCTATCAGGACAAGCAATTAAATACAGAGCACTTTCCTCCTTCTGATATGTCTGCTAATATTATTATTTATATGCTTGTGCATTCAGACATTCATATAATGGTAATTTTCAACTATTTTAAAACCCGGTCATCTTCATGAAAAAAACATTTGTAATTTAAGTATCTGCAAAATTAAAGGAGAAATACCTGTTTATTTCAAACTGATCTGTTGAGGAATTAGTTGATATTTTAGCCTTTCAATAGTTCAACTACGCTTGGAAAGTGAGAATCCTACAAGTGTATCTATGTGAAACGATTTGCCTATCAAAATATTACGATCATAAAACTATGAGTCTCCTCTAAGATTAATCTAACCCCCACTTGGTTAGGCGTTTTTATCAGTAGATAGGGATTAGAAGGGGAGACACTTGCAGTTAATAACCAAAATTTAGAGAGGAACTGATAAATGTTAGTGCCAAGAATATGACATTAAAAAAAAGACCCAGTCTTCAACGATGCCATACTAATAATAATTATTATTCCTTCCGTAAATTGACAGTCTGCTTAATCAGAGTCGACTGGGCTACACAACAATAACGACAATGATAAATGTAATCGTTTGAACTTTCGTGATCATCAGTGTCTATCTGTGAATGATCAACCTTACTTTTCTTAGGATTGAAAAGGGTAAAGGAGTTAAAACAATCATATATTCGGTACTACTAAAGCAGCGCGGATCCGAACGCGCAGTCGCGCGTCCGCGCTAGCTAGTCTTGAGTGGTCGATCCTAACCCTAACCCTATCCCTAATCCTAACCCTAACCCGCGTGTGCAAATGAATGTGTTTAGGGTTAGGGTTAGGGTTAGGATCGACCACTCACGACTAGCTAGCGCGGACGCGCGACTGCGCGTTCGGGTCCGCGCTGCTTTAGTAGTACCCATGTCTTCTTTACTTAAGACATAGCGAAATGAGTGAAAACTCTTGCAGCAATCAGTATCTTATGGAGATCATTTCTTTAAAAAATTGGTATTGATAAAAGAAATGGAGCAATAATGAGCAACATGGAACATGTAACCACAAAACTGGTTGCAAGCCCGCGAAGCCACGCATGAAGATACTTACAACATTAAAACTGAAACTGAGAAAATATAGTGGGAAAATCTTTCTCTGTCAGCCAGAATACTCATTTATGTTATGTAATTATGATTATTACCTCACATGCTTTTCTTCCATGTTTTCAAGCTATTTCTTATTTGCTGGGTCTCATATGCATTTAGGGGTCGTTTAGGTAAGTGTTTCTCGTAAGGGAGAGTCAGGACAATGGGGCTTGTGAGGACTGAAGAGGGAGCAATTAAACTTTTCAAATTTGCCAGGCATCACAGCAAAGAAAGAAGAATTATAAGAATGTAAATTTTTTTGTCTTCTCATTAATAAAGAGGGAGGTGGGTAAAAAAATTTCATCAGTGTTTTGAACGGGACCTTACTGGTTTAGGCATCACTTGTCTTTATATAGTGCACCCAAAGCAAGAAAGTCTCCCTTTCCCACCACTTCTACAAGATTTCACAAGAATGCCCACAAAAAATTTGTCAGCTATGCAATATTCTTGCTGTATACAACAGAGAACCCTAAATCTACGTAGTGCCTATATGCAACTGTGTGGACCGGGCCCTGTTATAAACTCATTTGCATACAGCCAATCGGAGTTCATGAGCATAAAGTTACTTCGGAGAAATATACATCGAAACCTAACTATCGCAAGTCTAATAACTTATCGACATGACCAACTGCAAAAGAGCAATTCAAAATAAAGATTCTAAAATAAATAAATCTTCAAAAGTTACTATAAATTATGAACACAGGTGTCAATCAGATTTCAGCTAGAGAGGCTCATCTATCATAAGAACAATCGAGGGCCAACAAGAGAGCCCTTACAAGGTAGTTCGAGTTAAATGAAATAGCAACCAAATCCCCCTCAAATCAAATCCTATTGCTTTCAAAGTACGAACGATACGTTGGATATATATATATATATATATATATATATTCGCAAATACACAAAAAGACAGGATTGTAACGGCTAGAACGCCTTTAACTATAGGTCTGCTTTGTCAAAGCTGATCTGAGGAGAAACAACAAAGGGAAATTTTTTATGAGAAGTTCAACCTGTTAGAAATAGCAACCAAACTTGCTCCCAATCACACCTTATTATCTTCAAAAAAGAACATTTTGAATTATCTCGTCTTAAAAACACTATGTCTGGATAAAGATGGCATAATCGCTGCTTAAATATCTTTGATTATCGTCTATTTAATTAGGCCTAAACAACAAAAGTTTTGCAATTCGTGAATAGATTCTCCCTCTAACAGATTTATTGTAAAAGACACTTCGTAGATCTCTTCTCGAAGACAAATCTCATTATGACATTCGAATATGTATAAATTTGCATAATTCATGAATACCCAATAGTCTGCTCGATCGTACTGCTTTCTGATTTGTTATTTCGGTAATCAACCAGTGAAAGGGGATTAGAAATATATTTATATACTGACCAAAACTATATATACGAGCATCTTGAGGAATTTATCTTGAATGCAACAGGACAGAAAATGCCGTAAGTATAGTCTATATTTTATCTTTGCCTTATATATATATAAATATTCTGAACAGGGCACATTCTAAACAATAATAGCCATTTTTTTTATTTTTTTAACACTGAATGAACTGTAATCAGTAGGAAAAGTACATAAATTTGTTTCTGCAGTTTTTATTACTTGTAAATACTTGATGCAAAGAACCATGTCACTCACTTAAGTAAAACCCATTCACTTGAAATATTTTTTTAACCTGCTGAAAAAGCTAAATTCACTCCTTAGAAGAATATCGTCTTAAAGTTTGTAAAGTATTTTTCATTCGTTTTCGGAATGTTTTCTTTTCAGGTTCAATAATAAAAAGTTTCAAAGACAAGTGTCGGAAATTTTCATTCACATATCAGGGAAGGGACACCAGCAACTTAACACTGAAAAGTCGAGCTTAACTTCATGTTCTTCAGAAATTAAAGAAACAAAAATATTTGGACACTACACAAAGAATAAAATCAAGCGGGTAAACGAAAGTTTATAATTCAAATATTTCATCAAAATGTTTCTTTTGTATTTCTAATAAATTAGGGATTGAGTTATTCAATACTTCCTTCGGTATTTTTTTTTTTTTCTAAACGTTATTCGAATGAAGTTACGCTGCTATTTCTAATAATTCTAGTAATCATGTGGAGGCTTTTTTTTCAATTTTTTTTATTTAAGACGTATGATACCTGGAAGTCTATCATAGTAGTTTTGGGTCCTCTTTAACTTACAGAGCTCAGTTGTATAGTCTTCAAATGATGCAACTAAATTTCGCATACCGGCCTATCAAAAGATAACTTGAGGCCTGCTCACCCGATCGATATTAGGTCTTGAGATTTTCATTTCCCTTCATCACATCTCGGTTAGTTCTTACCTAGTGATCTAATATATTGTTAGCTAAACTAGCGAATGATGACTCACCATCTGATAAGCTTTGTTTGAAATTGGTTTTATATAGCGTTAATAGAGAATGCCTCAACTTTTGTAACCAGAAGCATCTTGTGTTATCGCAAAAAGTATCTAGTCTAGGATATATTACTTATGCTAATGCCTCACTGATAAGGTCTAACAAGACCAAAACTTCCACTTATCGAACTGCTAAATGTCAAACTTACTCAATTCCTTATTAATTTTAATTGAAATTTCGTGACTATCCTACAGCTTTCTTTTGTCGGTTATTTCTCGTAAGGAATGCAAATTTAATTAGCTTCTTATATTGAGTACGTTAGAACCTACTTAAAGTTCAGGAAATGAATAGTGCAGGGTGTTTGTTAAATTGACTGCAGTATGATACTAGCACTTCAATTCTCAATTTTGGGCTTATTTGTAACATTCGTACATCAAATGTGGTACAGTAAAACCTGCAGTTAATCTTGTCAACGTTTCTATCTGAACGGGCGCAAATTAACTGATTACTTTGACGATTAAAAACCAAGAATAATTTTGGGAGGTTATTCACCAAAGTTTACGCAAGTACTATATTAATACTTATTGACCCCGAAAGGTGCGAAAGGCAAAGTTAATTTAGGCGGGATTTGATCTCTGAACGAAAAGCGCCGCAGCTAGATAGATGCAGTACAATTAGACACTAACATTCTTGCTAACATTTCCCTCGTGAAATATTGGTAACAAAACTCTCATGCGACGTATCTTGCTTTTTATTTTATTTTTTTAGCCACGATGTCTTCTACGTCTATCGTTAGTTCCATTTAAACAAATGACCAAAGAAAATATCGAGATACGACAACTTGTTCAACGAGGATTCGTCCTAATCATGTCCATCTGTCAATTGAAATATGCTGATACATTCCAAACTGAGAGTTGGTATTTTCTGAATGGAAGTGTTCTATATTGCTCATTGTATATTTGTCTCCATAAAATTGATGCTATATTTCCAGAAACGGACGTTTTCATATTTTTGCGTCGGATTTATTATGCACTTGAATATATCCATCAAAATGGTTTTATACACGGAAATATAACATCACATGCTATTCAGGTGAGAACTGCAAATATGTTTCATTTATAATTGTACTAAATATAGCATTCGGGGAGTTTTATGTACTAAATGTTAAATAAACCCAATCCCAACTCTCAGTTCGTCGACTGACATTTTTTTACTGTTCTAGTTTCAAACAATCTTTTTGCTCAACAATTTTCCGAGTAAAACTTTCGTTTGCAGTTTTCCTTTTCAACACAGTTATGTTTTGCGCATGTATTCAGTTTGGACAACTCGTCATTCCCCACGAATATAATTCTACTCGAACTTATAGACCTTACTAGATTTCTCGGTTTTACATTTTCTTTTTTATTTCTAATTTTAAATATACTTTACTAAGAGAAAAACGCATTGTCCTTCGTTTTTAAGCCGGCGGGATTTTTTTTCTTTCTGCTGATCGACTTGCGTAGAGGATCACTAGTTGGTTCATATTTTCCTGTATGTGTAGCAGCTAAAGTTGTTGTTGGCAGTCCGTCGCTTACGACGTCGAAGGTTCCAGTTGATACAATCAACGGAACAGCCCGCTCGTGAAATTAACGTGCAAGTGGCTGAGCTCTCCACACACGTGTAGTTCTAGGGGATATGTGACACAGTGTGACAAGGCTGGCCCTTTGAATTACAGGCACAACAGAAACAGGAAAAAAGAGCGAGAGAAAGTTGTGGTGAAAGACTACAGCAGGGTTCGCCACCATCCCCAGCCGGAGCCTCGTGGAGCTTAAGGTGTTTTCGCTCAATAAACACTCACAACACCCGGTCTGGGAATCGAAACCACGATCCTATGACCGCGAGTCCTCTGCCCTAACCACCGGGCCATTGCGCATCCACTGCCTTAATATATCCCGTTTATTTTAGGATTTATAATTGAACATTTTGAACAAATCATGATTTGAAAATGTATACAAGTAATAACCACTCGTCATTTGCTTAGCTTGCCCGTCTTCCTAATTTACAAAATTTCTTTTTACGCAAGTTATACAACTAAATCCTGAATTATTTTGTTTTATCATTTTTGTTCATAGATTATGGATACTTACAGTGTGAAGCTAAGTTATTTTGAGTACGTGCACGTTAAGGAAAAGGCAGTCAAGTGGACCACTGGTGATTCGTGGAGGTGGATGTCACCAGAGACTCTACTAAGAAAGCAGTCAAGTTTAAAATCTGATGTTTTTAGTTTTTGTTGTGTGTGTTTAGAATATTTTAGTAATTGTCTTCCATGGGACAAACGTTCACAGCTTTTTGTGAAGAAACATTACATCAACGGCAATAGTTTCCCACAAGAAAAGTTTTCTGTCCCAACTGAAATTAAAGAATGCTTTAGCAACGGTCTGGCAACTAAAAAGCATCAAAGAAAATTCAATATTCATCAGTTAGAAACGGTCATGAAATCGAGAGCGAATCGTACATTTGAAGCTAATATGAACAATGTTCAAATAAAATTGAACTATCCTAATGTTTTGAAATCGAGATACTCAAACCAAGTCGAATTAACCCGGCAACAATTAAAATTAATGAAGACCCCTTCGAAAAGCATTCATACTAAGAATTTTGCAATTTTGAATAGGAAGTCATGCGATGGTAATACATCTAACAATAGTAACAAAACTGGTTTTAATCGTATTCAAACCGATTCAGTAAAATTTCTAATCAAGTATTTTGAAAATCGTTCAATTCCAAATACTAACTCCACGTATTTTAATTCGAAGAACTTGCGTCGAAGAACCCTTAGCTCGTGTAACCATTCCGCCACTATGAATTCTCCAGAAAATCTTCAAGTAAGTAAAGCGACTTTAATCATGGAAAGTCCAAGTGATAATGTATATATTAGCAACAGAACAAACCAGAAAACTCCATCACAAAACTTGACTAGTTTAGAAGAGTTGCAGACACCTAAAAATACTTTACCAGGAATCCTGAATGCCAAAATTAGTCATTCAGATATCGTAGATCAAGCGATAAGAATCAATAACCTCGTATATTTGCGCCGGCAAAGTTGTGTGTCTCAAAAATTAACTTTTAAGAATTCTTCTCCAGAAAACTCACTGTTTTCGGAATATTCTGCAACAGACTGTAACTTTGTGACAGCATCAACGGAACATTTTGATATTGAGAGAGGTTTCCTTGGAAACCAAATGTCGACTGACTCATCTATTAGACGCAAGAGTTTCCCAATTTATAGTTCTACATCTAAAACGCACTACCCCAGACTAAATCAAGATTATAATCGAAATTTGAACTTTAAATTTTCTCATTCATTTGCCAAAATCAGTCCTGAACAAAGGCCAGAAACCAGTAAAATACAGAAAACAGAAACTAACCAAAAGACTTGTGCAGTCAAAAATTATGTAAAATCACAAGTGAATAGATGGGAGAGCTCTCCTCGTGAACATTCAATTAAATCGCAAGGAATTAATTTGAAATCTAACTTTAACTATGCGAGAGATAAAGATATTCACTTAAAAATTGACGGGTGGGAAAACAAAACGAAAATCTAAGCAAATGTATTAGTGGTGAATCTTGTAAAATTTGTAAAATATTTTTTTTATCTTCCGACCCATTGTTTTGTTCAATAACATTTTATTACTATGCGGCACTCGTAAGTTCCTCATTTTGTCAATTTAGCGTCGTTGTAATAGCACAAAGCTCTTAAGTACAATCTGTTTTAGAAATAAATTAGTTTAATCTATGAAATATTTTGATACAAATGTTTATATTTGACATAAATTCATGTTTTAACTTGTAACCTGCAATAGTTACTGAGGAATTTTCTTATAGTTGAATGAAGATAAAGCAATTCTTGCAATTCATTTGTCATTGATAACGACTATATTTAATTTTAATTGAAAACTTGGCATAATTATTTATATATTTATTTTTTTTTTTTGCCGAATGTTTTTTTCTTGTACAAAAATACTGCTATGTTTTTATTGTCTTTGAAAGATCTTAACTTTTTTTTTTTCATGTTTATGAAGTTGAATTTTTATCAACAATTTTAATTTGCTATTGGAACTAAATAGTAATTGTAATGAGGTGAGCATCAAATGAAAGGGAAATGAATAGTAATTTAAGGAACTATTCCGACACCACTTCGATACAGCGAAGATTTCCTCTACATCCTTCTGTGTAAATATGTTTGAGCAAAATTGTGTGTGGATCAATAACTCCGTATTGGATGATTGGTATAATCGATCCGTTTTGATAGAATGTTATGTTATACTTGTGTTTGCTGTTTATACTAGTTAGTATATTACAGTACTCCGCAACCTTTTTCCCTTGTGGAACACTTGAACTAACATAACGAAGAGTATAAGGAAAAAAATTATATTCAGGTTACACTGCAGCACGCCTGATATGGTCTCGTGCATACCGGTTGCGGAGCACTGACTACGTTAGCTTCAGGCTAAGTTTATTGTGCATTTAGCTGCAGTCGATTGATGATCATAGATAAAACTTTAGTCAAATAAAAGATTTACGCGCAACCTACATCTTGGTGGGGTCCCAGTTCGCAGGGATTTCAAAATAATTAACGCTTGTTTACATTTTTTGTGATGCTTTCTGGAGTAATTAAATTCATGTCACAGCTGATCTAATTTTTAATTCTACACGGGATTTTAGCTTACTCCATTGTACGACTGTTTTAACCGTTTTCAGTCGACATAGACTAGGAATTTTTCACAAGCTAACAAATCTTTTGAAAGTGCCATTGAAATTCCAGATCTTATCCACAATGTCTGTGACAGCTGACAATAGGGATCCTCGACTTTTTCTCGACTTCGTTAAACAGTTACTTTGTTTGGTGGCCGACAAAGATCTCTTTCTCACTCGTCCCCACTCCCGAACTTCTAAAAATATTTTGGTTTTCATTTAAGAATTTACCTCCGCGGGGAAAATACATGCGCACACATATTTTGGAGATTTGGTTTGCCAAATATGTGGTTGATTTTTTGATTAATATAGTCTTAAAAGGGTAAGTTGATCGGAAATGACAATGCGATGTTTACAACGTGAAACTAAACACCGCCGCTTCTCATCGCTTCTTTCTAGTTATGCAGGATTGCTTTGCTCACATGTAAATATGTTCTATCATGTGTTGGCATGCAAGCCATCGAATTGCTTTCTCGGTGTTCATTGCTGAGTATAGTACATTGGAACACCTCAGCTGCTTTTTTTGAAATACTTAATATATCATTGGAAAATTAATGTACAAATAGGTGCTCGTGGATGCGACATAAAGGGAGTTCTGACTACAAAAAAAAAAAGCATTCCGCCAGTTCGCTTCATGTTTGCTTTCCGAAATGAGATGTCACTTCCAGTCAATTATTTTAATGTTCAAGTCATAAGTTGCAAGTTAACATTTTTATCACATGTGTATTAACTTCCATTCACATTAATGACTTTGTGAGTGAGCTCTGAAAAAAATGGTAGTATCATATCACTAAAAATTTATAGCTAATCGCCAGAATATAGCGATCTTTCGATGGCGGAAAATAGGTGAACCCCCATGTTCAGAAATCTGAAGTTGAATGAATCAGACAAATAATCGTTAATAATAGGCAATGACTACAAATCACAAAGTAGAACGGTTTTGTGACTTGGAGTTCAACCAAGATTTGAAAACCTTGTTCTTTCCGTTTATGATCACAAAATAACGGAAGATTATCGTAAACAATTGGCATTAATGTTTACTCGTTATCTTTGAAAACAGGAAGCCTAAGAAATGTATGAAAGAAAAGTAGTGCTCATTTGAAACGTCTCTCTAGGCATTGCTAAGTATGCATTTTCTGATCATAAAACGAAGTAACTTGAAACCTTAACGCCATTGGTCAGTTTTATGCCTCTAGTTGTGGACTTCGGTTTCTGTTATATATATATATATATATACATATATATATATATATATATATATATATGTGTATATATAATACAAACGAGATTGGGTGTGTGGTGGAACATTCTTGCATCTGTGAGCAACTACCCCGAAAAATACAGTATTCGTAATTTTTTTTTTTCTTTTTTAAATTGGATTTTGTGCATTAGTTTCAGACTTTTAGTAAACTGAAATATTAAACGGATTGCTATATTTTATGCATTGAACTTTACGAATGTATTTGACACCAGGTAGTCCTGTAAATATAATTTAAATATTAATGTACCATGCATGCTAAATTTAATATTTTGAGACTCTGCGTTCATTCTATATATATTATGTTGGATCGTTGGAGTCTACGAAATATTTAGTGTCGTGGCTTGGGAATTGTCGATAGGTTCGCCAATTATGTCAAGTAATGATATGGCGGCACAAGGACAAATCTAAGGACCTTTTTTGCATTAACTTCATTTCACTCCGAAAGTTTTTTTTAGTCGTTACTAATGACTTTTCAGTTGGCTATGCGTGTTCACAAATTGCACAAAAAATTCAAGTTTAAAAAATAATTTAAGGATCACCACTAACAAAAGCCTTTTCATTGCAAGTCAAAATAACTAAGTTCCGTCTTCAAAATAAAATACATCTTAACCGGTCATTATCTAAATTCTGTTAATTGCTTAACAAAACGTACTGAAAACAGCAAGATCCTCCTTCTCTCAGCTACATTATTGCAGTGATGACTTACTATCAAGTCCACATACAACTGTTCCCTCCTCGTAGACTTTATTTCATAACTTCTAGGAAAATGGAATTTTTTTTCTACAAATTAAATTCAGATTGCGATAATATCGGAATTTGTAATGAATTTTTTTTTTTTTTTTCGAGTGAAGTTTAGGAAGATTCACGAGTCGGCTGTTTATGTCGGTACGCCAAAAATCCACCAGCTCACCAAGAAAAACGGTAAAGAAAAATCTTCAGCTGTTGTCAAAATTACATCTTTCACTTGTTTCTGTCATTTGACTGCGACGATGCTAGGGCACCACCTAGAAGGGGTTAGTCGAACAAATCGATTCGAGTACTTATTTCATCTTCTTCATTTGCCACATCGCTAAGTTACGTGGGACTTACCAGAATAATAAATACCAGTTGTCAAACCTTGGTAAGGGCATACGCATAATGAGTTTCTTTTAGTTTTCGTCTATGAAATCCGCTGAAAACTTTCGTTGCCTGCAGACCATGTTTCGTGGTCTGCTACCACAACAGCTCCTTTATAGGATCCAGTTGGCTCAAGACATCATCAGGAGGAACCACGTCCGGTTTCGGCCCCTACTCCTCTACCGTTTTGACGTGGCGCCCCCCCCCCTCTTTCGGAGGTGTCTTCAGCTCTGGTGTTGGGTGCGTGTCTTCTTTCACTGTTTGTGACTGTTCTAATTCAACTGTGGAATGTCCCTCGCTATGGTTATTTTCCAGGAGGTTCTGGCCACACGTCTTACGGTTCATCAACCCGCGTTGTTGAATTACTTTCATCCGACATACCTTCCCTTGGTGGATTAGGATCCAGTAATCTCAAGACATCATCAGGAGGAACCACGTCCGGTTTCGGCCCCTACTCCTCTACCGTTTTTACGTGGCGCCCCCCCCCCCTTTCGGAGGTGTCTTCTTTCTTCTATTCCCTGGCCTCTTCGATGCAGCATCAACGAGTGTCAGCGTCCGACTGATTGTCATGTTAAATTCCCCTTTTTATACCTGCTGCTAGGCTCCAGCAGGCAGCCCCAGCAAGTTGTCACATGACACTGTCTAAACTTCCCGCTGGTAGCTCCAGCAAGTTGTCACATGACACTGTCTAAACTTTAACTGACAATGGAGGGCGCGAAGCCACTTCAGTGTCAGCCCGTCTCACCTAGGCATGTTATGACTTTCAAGCCATATTTGGTCTTCCCGCTTCAGCCATATACAGAAGCTGGCTTTTTCACTGAAAACTTTCGTTGCCTGCACTATAACAGAAAGCACTTGCCTAATATGCTGCGCAGTGAGAGCGAACCAAAGACCGTATGATTGGGAAGTATACTGGTTTGAACTACAGCCAAGTTGGCACTAAACTCAAGAGTCGTCAATTTACAAATATTAATTGTAGCAAGTTTAATAAGGATTGCGTTAGTCTTTATTTTCCTCCTAGTATTATATTTTAAAACTAAGTTTCGGAATGTTGAAACGAATAAGGAATTCAGCTTCAGTACTTTTAAACCAGTGGCTCTCAAACTGACATTTACACACACACACTAGTGCAATTACTGAATTGTATCCGCATCGTCTTTTAATGAGCAGACAAACTTACCAAGAGGGCGACAAAACTGAAAAGTTGTATTACTTTCATTTCATTCTCTGCAAAAATATATAGCAAAATTTTGTTCAAAAGCTAGTTTTTATATAATGCTGTAATATTGGATATGCACTATTGTAACAGTTATGATTTTTTTTTTTTGTATAAATTTAATCTTGAGCTAATATATGGATATCCTATGACGAACGGTTTTCTACTGTCACTTTTATCCATGAACCACTACTCGATCAGTTGTCCGGGACCTCACAAGTCTAGGAGTCTAAGTGCTCCGTCTGGAGGCTTATGTTCTGATGGCTCTACTTGTTGCAGAGACGAAAGTGGTAAATAAGTTTTTCTACTGCTTTCATTTATTTGCTTAAAGGTAATCTTTCTGCGTTCGCATGGCATCATGTCTTCCATTTACGGGAATTTTTTTTTTTCAAGGTGTTGCCGACATTATCTTTGAACGAAGTCATACGCACAGATACCTAAATACATCACATACGCAAACAAAAACACATACATTCACATAGCCACTCCCGCGCCTATGTAAATATGTGGTAAGCAACTTGTTTACCAACCACATGGTTCCGGGTTCGTTCCCATTGCGTGACACCTTGGACAAGTGTCTTCTATAGCCTCAGGCCGGCCAAAGCCTTGTAAACGGAAACTGAAAGAAGCCCGTCGTATATATATATATATATATATATGTTTGTGTCTGTTTGTCCCCAGCATCGCTTGACAATCGATGATGTTTACGTCCCCGTAACATAGCGGTTCGGCAAAAGAGACCGATAGAATAAGTACTAGGCTTCCAAAGAATAAGTCCTGGGGGTCGATTTGCTCGACTAAAAAGGCAGTGCTCCAGCATGTCCGCAGTCAAATGAATGAAACAAGAGTATACCGCTGACTAGCAGAGAGACAGGAGGTAAGAGGTGTGTGAAACTTTCAAGAAACGAAGGGAAATAATGGTTAAAATATACATAAATCAAATAGATATACGAATCGTAAAAAAGATACGTTTATAAGAGAATCGTAAAAACAAATGTGAATTTAGGTGTCGTACATTGAACACATATGACGTCATGTATGAATACCGAAAGATTGTCTTTTTAAACAAAACGATTACAAGAATATGGAGTCCTATTCTGAAAATCTGCTCTTAAAATTTTGTTGCATGAACACCTGTAAGTTTCATTTGAATCGAATACTAATACGAGTTATATACAGGCATGTAGTTCATCTGACTGTAGATTCTGGTCCTGTGGTTAGAACACGGTCTTTTCGTCAGCTTGGAATGAATAAGTGGTCGAACCAATTTTGTATATATTTTCTTCGGGTATCAGCGAAAAGTAAATAACAGTGAGATAGAGGGCTATTCCTAAAGTTGAACAGTAAGTGTGGTAGCCAATTTAGCTACAATACAGGGTCCCGGAAACCCACGCTACGCTCCTGTTAAGAGAAATTATGAAACAAAACTCGTAACGGACCAATACTGAACTCGTTTGAGTCTACATTCCAAGATGGAATAAAAGAAAAAGTATTGTTCAAGTACAGAGATCGATTTAAAAGTCTGATACGAAGACCTTGCTTGAGTACGGCTTTCAAGAGTTTTAATGATAACGACCCCCCCAGTAATTATTTCAATCTGATACTTTGTGAAATGGCTATGATAATCCTGTTGACGTAACAGGGCGTAAAAGTAAGCGCACAACAGGTTTGACTACGAAAATAAACCCCGAAAAATCTAGAGAAAACATTTCTATTGCACGCAATAGAATCGAACCCTAAAACTACGTGTTTCTGAAGCGTTACTACAACTATGCTTCCCCGCTTTTTATAAAGTTTTTGTTGTTTCAAATATTTGGTATATTTTGTAATTTATAGCAATTTGCTTGTTTATATAAATGTAGCTGACGTATATAGTGGTTTGGCATGAACATAAGAAAAATATTTACTACTTTGTAAACGAAACCTGCAGTCTGTGCGTTGAGATGAAATTTTAGAAGTATTTCAATAGGTCCTGAATGTAGGGAAGTGGTTAAACAGTGACACTGTTTCCTCAGTTAATATCTAAAAGAAAATGATAAATGTTCGGTGTATACTTTGATAGAACCACATTCTAGACAATAAAAAAGGGTTCTATTGGAATGTTTGGCAGCTCCTCAAACTCACCGCTGTTAAGGAATTCCAAATTTAGATAAATGGACATAGGAATTAAGTTGCTTTCCCGTTTAAATTGATCAGCATTTAATTTCATTCCAGTTTTTTTTTTTTTTTAATTTGGCGAGTCTTTTTTAGGGAAATGAATACTTTATATATATGGAGCTGCCAAAATTTAAGGGGTGGTGGTCACGATAGACAAAACAGACAGCAATTTTTCCCTTCCGCTCACTGACATTAGTTCCCGAACGAACAGATAGTCTCATCACTGCAGTGAATAGCAGCAGCAAACTGGCTGAATATATCTGTGTGTTCGATATCTAACGTTACAGAGAAAGGAAAGGAGAAACGACTGTCAGCAAACACTGTTGGAACATTTTTGTCTCTCAGAACTTGCGCTTAATATAGATTGAACAAAAGAATCAATTGTTTGCAGTTTTTCCTGCTTCCTTTAGGCCAACTTATATCTTGCAAAAACAATGATTGTTTTATGAAGTTTTTTTTTTTTTTTTTTTTTAATGCAGGGGAAGGCAGGATCTATGTATGACATTCAGTTATTAAAATCATAATGATGAATGAATAGCCTTTTCCTTTTTTAAAAAAATTATTTATATTATCATCTTCATCGTTTAAGAAATCAATATTTTAAATAACATATCGAACGAGAAAACACGTGATAATGCTATGTTACTGACGCGTGCATGTGTTGCAATAATCGAAATCGATCCAGTAGATAAGCTGCTAGCGGCAGAGTCGACATACCTTGTACACTTTCACCAGAACTAAACTATAGCATTGCCGAAGGCACACGTGCTGTGCCCAGTTTTGGGCAGTAAATGAGCACGTTTATACGGTACAGATCATCGTAAACACTGGGCAATATGTAACTTTCGTTAGCTTGGTTTTGGTGAAAGCCCCCCTGTTGAAGACGAAGTTTATTCGTCAGTAAAGCCCCGGCTGTTTAAGAAATACGGAACATTTACTTTTTAAGTTTACACATGTTGCGGCGACAAGTTTTGAACGTATGTCCCCCATTTTTCTTTTGTTTCTTCTCTTTATGGTTATTTATTAGTCAGAGAAAGAGTAGTGGTTTGACTATATATTTTTTTTAATAAGGCTTCCGAGATTGAAAGTTGGGAGATAAAAAAAAAACTGTTGGATTGTTGCTGTAAGAAACAGATCAAGACATTGTATTCTTCTCGGACCTGTTCCGAAAATGGACTGAATGCACCCAACAGATTGTACTCTTAAACCGGGCTACCGATTAACTCCACGTATCGGAGCCAACAAGGAAGTTGGTACGTGGTCCCTCGATTTGCAACAAATAGCAGCCAAATCCCAGCCACACTTTACCGAGTTAAAACCAAATTTTTTTTTAGATATAACTATTCCTGCAAATAAAATAATAGACAGCATGGTCAAAGCTTGGACAACCTTATAAACTCTGCTCATTCAGTGGCTAAACAACTTTAATCGACAACACCTCTTTCGTAAACGATCTGAACTGTTCAGTTTTTCCCTCTCATTTTTCTATCATGTGAGCTCGACTTAGCCGCGTCAGCAGTTGTTCCGGTTTTACTTTGCCTCACTAGGATTTGAGTGTGGAAAAGTCTTTGACAGTACAAAAGGGGTTTGCACCTACCTAGAAAACCCCCGAGGAAGCCTTTACGCAGTGGCATGTCCTGCTAGAAACTAGCAAAACCTTTTTCAAATTATACTCTTACCGTATTAAGGAAAGAAAGATGCATTGGATAATGTAGGTATAGGTACAATGAATGAATTAAAATCGACTACATTACAACTGGTCATAGTTGTATTGTAGTCGATCAGAAATCTGCTAGATCAGGACTTACCTTAATCTAAATAACTTACGAGGAAGCATGGTTGCTCAATCTGTTAGAAATTGTTACTAAATCTTACTCAAACCACACTCTACCGTCTTAGGCACGTTGGGTATTGAAGTCCTAGTGCAGTGTCCAGAGAAAAGGTATGTAGATCAGCTGATACAATTTGAGAATGTTAGGTGTAATTATTCATCTTATATTAATTGTTTTAATGTTAATTGATATCCAAGTTTATCAAGTTGACTTGTGAGCTTCGTTTTCCATCACAAAAAATATATTTGATTTGAATGGGCGGAAGAGAAAACTACCAAATCAAATACTGGGCAATAACAGTATTTGTTTTATACACACTCACACCGCCCTCATTCTCCCAAATTATACACCAGGGAAGTCTAGAAGAAAACAAAATGTTCCGTAAAAGGACTTCTCTTACAGAAGACCGTATTTTTATGTGTAACCTTACAGTATGATAACTACACATCGTCCGGGCCTCTGATAGTGGAATACAGCCAGTATCGATCCCGGGGCTCGGTGATCCAAAAAGAGGCTTCGTGAATTTCTAAAGTGACAGGGAGCTTCCATTCCTTTCCGAAGGAGAGAGGCGATAGGTACCTCTTCCTGCTTGGCAGAATTTTTCCCGGAGACTCTACACATTGTTAGAGTTTTCTGAGAGCGACACTAAGAATCTAGTGTTTTTCCACATAGAAACGAGGGGAAAGTTCGAAAAGAAACGGGTTTTCGATATTACAAAATTTTACCCCGCAGAAAAAGTGTACCTCTAACATGTTCTAATGATGACTGTTAAGCTCGATGCAAAGTATCATAAGTTGTAGAAATGGAAAGTACCATTTATTTAAAGCTGAACAAAAAAGGGAAAAAGAAACCGTTTTGTGGATGTAGCATTGACGTATATAGTTCCTAAGTAAAGAATAAAGTTTATAAATTACATGTTAACATGCATTCGCAGGCTAGTGGAATGCACTATCAGGATTGGCTCAGCTAGCCCTGGATGTTCGGGGTGTTTTGGGGAACAGCACAGATAAAGTAATTTCTTGTGGACCTAAAATATGCGGCTATTCCTCGAAGCTGTAATGCTGTCCGAGACCACTGGATAAAAAACGATACTGTTATATCCAGTTTAGAAACGATAGTCTTGCGACCCAAATTATAACGATTAATGTAGTTTTGATGGAGTAATGGTAATTAGATATGATTATTTATTTAGAAAGAAAAAAAAGAAAATCCACTCTAACATTTAAAATGATGGGAAAATGAAAGAATTTTACTTCAAATACCTATAGCAGATACGAACTTTACTTGGAAATTGAACTAACTTGTTAATAACTGCTTTACTTGTCGGTCATACAGAGCATAGCATATTCTCAAACTTCGAGAAAATTCATTGATGAAGAAAAAGAAAAGGAATCTCTAAAGATTTTTAAAAATAAATTTTAGGCTTCAAATATTAACTATATTTCGTTACAAACAACAGTTGACGTGTGTGTGTGTGTGTATATATATATATATATATATATATATATATATATATATATATATATATATATATATATATTTACACATATACATATAATCATGGATCACCTATATGTTCTATAGTAAAATTTCACAATATTTGAGCTATAGTAGAAATGGTTCACCATGTACACGCTTCTCTGTGTGCGTGTATGTACATATGCGTGGCGATATTAAAATAGTAAAAAGGCAAAGGCTGTAAGCATAAAAAGCTTGCTCTAAATTCTTTAAAGCATCACACAACTAACACACTTCAGTTGCACAATCCCCATCCTTCGTTAGATTCAATGAAATTTTAAGATTATCAAGATGGAGAATGGGACAATTTTTTTCTCAAGGAAATTCCGCTCTGTTCGAATTAGATACCTCTTGGTAGAGAGATAATACGCACATCAAATATTAAGATCTATTTGTGCCAGTCGATTTTCATTTTTCTACATATTAAAAAAAAATCGAACTATTTCAATCTATTTTTTATAACTTTCAAAAAAAAAAAAAAACTTAAAATATATAATCATAAGATTAGATATTTTGATTTGAAAAAACAAAGCGTAACTGGAAAATTTTATTTTCAGTAACCGGATATTTTTTGAGGAAAATGATTGGGAGGAATGTTTTAGTGACTCCTGCATGTGCGCTTTCGCATTAGTAGTTATTAATGTTGACTACCGGATCCACAACCTCTCTTGTGTTGGACAAATAGAGTAAGTAAGCTGCTGCTATTTTCTTGAACGACCACCTTACCAGACTAGACTGGCATAATCTGTGACGTTAGCAGCGAACAACCTTTCAGTTGCATCAAACTTAAATCATGCTGTTTTACATGCTTCTCTGACTTTTTTTTTTTTCGAAAGGAGGCTTGCTCGTGTGGATTAAGCCGACGTTTCGTATTCCGTAATACTTGATCTGTTAGTCAAACGTAATTGTATTATGTATTTATTTATTTATTTATTCATTCAAGTTATTATATTTATTGATGTTGGTTTTAATATTGTAGTTGTTAATCATATTGAGGGTAATAATCATAAATTTTTGTTGTCTTAAATATTATATTTATAAATTTTAGACGATTGAATTAAATATTTAGAATCTTTTCATAATTATTTTTCTCACTTTTACCCCTCTTTCATACACACGCGCGCACGCACGCACATATACATACATTATATTTATATATATATATATATATATATATATATAAGGGCTACATATTTTTATATCTAAAAGCAAAAAAAATTGCAGAAATCGCAAACTGAAACCGAAACTAAAAACAAAAATATAAAGATAGAGACTAAACGAAATCATCATCGAGGGAGATAAATTTTTGTGCATGACCAATTTCGAGAACCGTAAAAAAAATTTACGACAAACGTTGATCATATATCTTTGTAGATTGTTGCAAAATAAAAATGGTAATAATAATAGAATCGGAATGAGGATCATTTCCGAAAACAACGGGCTCAGCATTGTTGATGTCTCAGCAATATTGCCTCGTTTCCAGTGTGGAATTCCCCTCCGCCAGATATAGACATTGTTCAAATGCTTGTCGAGCAACGTTGGATTTAAGAGGTCTTTTATTAATTTAAAAAGGTCAGTTATTATCATTTACATTAGTCTCCGTCAAAATACTACAGTTTGGTGCATTTTAGAATAATATCCGCTTCGTATTTTTAAAATCTCGTCGTCGTTTTCAGTTCGGTGTAATGTCGTTCTTCCATCCTGTGTATGGTATATTAGAGAAAGCCAATTTTCATGGAAGAATGTTCTGTAATTAACTACTTGCTTCGATCGTTTAATTGTATTTACGAGTCTATTTTCTCTGTTCTTGCTTACAGTTATTTTTACGGTCGTCTTAACTATAGTACACCTGAGGTAGTGAATGAAATGTGATGCTTTAAAATATCAAGAAATTTCTGCTCAATTATTACCTATGTTGAGTTTTCGACTTGAATGAAAAAAAAAAAGGTATATTGAAGTTAATTATAAGTAAATTTGTTTTTTACAGTATCATTTCAATATTTATCTTTGTAAGAAGACGTTTTTTTTTTTTAATTTTTTCATATTTTTCGTATTTCATTCTTTTAATTATTTCAATCATCGTATACATCGTTTTAACCTAATTGTAAGAGGAAATAACAGCTGCCACTATTTTAAACGTGAGATTACGTAAACCGATTGTGGATAATAGTAATATTTGACTAGTTTTATACGTCACTTTCTCATTAATGAACACCCGTTTACTCCATTGTTCTTAATTCACATTGCTAAAGGAATATTATACAACCCACACAAAAATTCAAGGCTTCGAAACTCCATTGATTTCCGGTTGGAATCAGGGTCTATCCCTCCATTTCTTGATTGCCAGCACCCACTTCGATTCTATTTCTTGCTGTGATTTCATCCATCTTAATGTTCTTGCTTATATTACTACATTCTGCACTGCTTATTTCAATGTAGTATTTGTGTTTTTAATAAACAAGGTTGACTTTATAGAAAATATGACACAATAGCGATGAAGTGATTGCGTAACGTGCATCAGATCAGAAATTAACATTTCGGTGCAGCAGAAGTCAGCGTGCAATGGCTCGAAACCCCCGATTCAACAGTTTCGGCCAGGTGCTAAAGAAAAAGGCGTTATTTCATTTAATCGAAAATGTCTGCTGTGTAATTAATGAATTTCATCGTTGTAAGACACTGCACAGTTCATATTAGAAATCGTTATAATAACGTAGAAGCTACTTAAAGATAGTAGAACAGTTTCATTAGTCACATAAATTAGAAATGCCCTCTTTCAGTATTTCCTTGTTCGTTTCTTTATAATAATTCTGACACGGCATTATTCGTCATGCTGTAGTATATTGTCAGAGAAATGAAAGTAGTTGATTGATAAAGCGGTTTCAAAATTTTATTATCTCTATATATACGAATTGTCTTCATAATATATATATACGTGTGTATGTGTGTGTATGTATATATATATATATTTCTGTTAGCCGTTTTGCTTTTTACATTTTAGTTAGGTTTAACTTAATATAGTACTTTATATGAAAAGTGATATTAATATCCAAAGAATTCGGTAAAGATTTTTTTTCCTTCACATTTATGCCACCTGCAATATATTAAGGTATTTGGAACATTTATTAAATAGAATAAAATAATTCCTCCCTCCACTTTAAATATTCGATTAAACTAAAATTCCCAGTAGTTAATTTGATTTTTTTTTTTTTCATTTTGAATAATTTTATTACTAGAATCATCTAAAAACTAGACCTTTTTAAATATGGTATTTTCCAAAGGATCGTACCTCATTTTGTTCAGGTACTTCCTTCCCCAGCTGTTTTCAGTTTCTTATATGAATTAAGTTTAAATTTAAGGACTAGTTATCTTCAACTATTTTAGGCTAAAGGAATCGTTTAGATTTTTTTTTTTTTGTATTAGTTGGTTATATATTTAAAAAGCGCAAGCTTTTTTTGTCTTTATATATTTTTTCTTGTTAAATTCTTTGCGTTTAAACACTGAGATTTTTCTATCTTGCTCGGAGATAATTATTTTTTATTTTTTTTAAATATTCTAAGAAGGAGAGGCAAGAAAGAGACAAGAAATTATATATGAACAAACATATGTGTAAGTAATACAAATTTCTAATTTATTAGCTTCTAAAATTTAGGATTAAATATTAAAGGTAATTGAAAGGGTCCCACAGGAGAGAAGAGAATTGCAAAGTTATTAAGATTCAACATTGTTGCTTAAAACACTCTCAAATGACAATTTCTGTTGTTTGCAGCTGGCTTTTAAAAGGTGGTGTTAATCTAAAATTGGGCAGCTAAACCAGGTAGCTAGACTCGTGAAATAAGATAAAAGAAAACAGTATATTATAGTGCAGAGTGTCTGTAGTTGAATTTGTTCTGATCCTTTTCACTTTTATTATTGAGAATGAATTCAGTCATTTTACTGTTTCAGTCTATAAACTACCTTCCACATTCGTAACAGCTGTCTCAAGTAGATATGTTTACCAACATGTTCTGTTCATAGTGAAATAGTTTTGTTTCCAAAATATTTATTGGTCACAGAAAGAAGCAACTTATTATTGAGACACTTCATAATTGGCTGCTAGCAACAAGCGATATCAAACCCTGGGCACTCACCAATTTAAATGACAATCAGGTGCGTATTTTTACTGAAACACCAGTTTAACAAATACTAGTCTTTGCTCAAAGCCTAAAAAAAATAATAAAATGTTGGTTAATTTATATAATTTTTCCTCATTCATTTAATTGATGTGAAGTACTGATATGGCTTTGAACCACCCACAACATTTTTTCCAATAGCAGTTTACTGTCTTATATCATTGTATTTTCATTTTTCTTTTCTTTCCCAATGATTATTAGTTATTTTCATGGCTATTTGTAGTATGTTTCTGATAGTTTCATTACTACCACTGTTGCAATTAGGATTTGGTTAATACTTTATATTAAGTCTGGAAGATCTTACTACTTCTATATAAAATAAGATCTTTCTAACCCAAATATGCACATTTGTTAGATTACGTTCTGTACCAGGGGTGGTTACATAAATCTCTGGTTAAATGAAGTAACAATTATTTTCATCTGGCAATTTAACTTTAAAGCATTGCACTTGAATAATTTAAACTGTTTCAAATATGTATATACATATGTATATACATATATGTACATACATTATATATATATATATATACATATGTATCTATATATATATATATATATATATATATATATATACATATGTATCTATATATATATATATATATATATATATATATATACATATGTATCTATATATATATATACATATGTATCTATATATATATATACATATGTATCTATATATATATACATATGTATCTATATATATATATATACATATGTATCTATATATATATATATACATATGTACCTATATATATATATATACATATGTATCTATATATATATGTATACATATGTATATATATATACATATGTATCTATATATATATACATATGTATCTATATATATATATATACATATGTATCTATATATATATACATATGTATCTATATATATATACATATGTATCTATATATATATACATATGTATCTATATATATACATATGTATCTATATATATACATATGTATCTATATATATACATATGTATCTATATATA